>NW_026014878.1:0-80958 GCF_020379485.1 Brassica napus
TTCTTCATCCCAACTCCTATGAGATTTATTCAACTTCCTGGTGATTCTCCACACTTTATTATCCAAATCAAGCTTCTTACAAGTGATTCATCCTGGTTGATTGGAACGACGAAGAAGCTGTCCTATTCCCAAACTGGGAAACTGGAATCACCTGATTGAAAGTGGGATAACTTCTTCATCCCAACTCCTATGAGATTTATTCAACTTCCTGGTGATTCTCCACCACTTTATGTATCCAAATCACTTCTTACAAAGTGATTCATCCTGGTTTGATTGGAACGACGAAGAAGCTGTCCTATTCCCAAACTGGGAAACTGAATCACCTGATTTGAAAGTGGGATAACTTCTTCATCCCAACTCCTATGAGATTTATTCAACTTCCTGGTGATTCTCCACAACTTTATGTATCCAAATCAAGCTTCTTACAAAGTGATTCATCCTGGTTGATTGGAACGACGAAGAAGCTGTCCTATTCCCAAACTGGGAACTGGAATCACCTGATAGAAAGTGGGATAACTTCTTCATCCCAACCTTATGAGATTTATTCAACTTCCTGGTGATTCTCCAACACTTTATGTATCCAAATCAAGCTTCTTACAAAGTGATTCATCCTGGTTTGATTGGAACGACGAAGAAGCTGTCCTATTCCCAAACTGGGAAACTGGAATCACCTGATTAGAAAGTGGGATAACTTCTTCATCCCAACTCCTATGAGATTTATTCAACTTCCTGGTGATTCTCCACACTTTATGTATCCAAATCAAGCTTCTTACAAAGTGATTCATCCTGGTTTGATTGGAACGACGAAGAAGCTGTCCTATTCTCAAACTGGAAAACTGTAATCACCTGATTAGAAAGTGGGATAACTTCTTCATCCCACTCCTATGAGATTTATTCAACTTCCTGGTGATTCTCCACCATTTTATGTATCCAAATCAAGCTTCTTACAAAGTGATTCATCCTGGTTTGATTGAACGACGAAGAAGCTGTCCTATTCCCAAACTGGAAACTGGAATCACCTGATTGAAAGTGGGATAACTCTTCATCCCAACTCTTATGAGATTTATTCACTTCCTGGTGATTCTCCAACACTTTATGTATCCAAATCAAGCTTCTTACAAAGTGATTCATCCTGGTTTGATTGGAACGACGAAGAAGCTGTCCTATTCCCAAACTGGGAAACTGGAATCACCTGATTGAAAGTGGGATAACTTCTTCATCCCAACTCCTATGAGATTTATTCAACTTCCTGGTGATTCTCCAACACTTTATGTATCCAAATCAAGCTTCTTACAAAGTGATTCATCCTGGTTTGATTGGAACGACGAAGAAGCTGTCCTATTCCCAAACTGGGAAACTGGAATCACCTGATTAGAAAGTGGGATAACTTCTTCATCCCAACTCCTATGAGATTTATTCAACTTCCTGGTGATTCTCCAACACTTTATGTATCCAAATCAAGCTTCTTACAAAGTGATTCATCCTGGTTTGATTGGAACGACGAAGAAGCTGTCCTATTCCCAAACTGGGAAACTGGAATCACCTGATTAGAAAGTGGGATAACTTCTTCATCCCAACTCCTATGAGATTTATTCAACTTCCTGGTGATTCTCCACCTTTTATGTATCCAAATCAAGCTTCTTACAAAGTGATTCATCCTGGTTTGATTGGAACGACGAAGAAGCTGTCCTATTCCCAAACTGGGAAACTGGAATCACCTGATTAGAAAGTGGGATAACTTCTTCATCCCAACTCCTATGAGATTATTCAACTTCCTGGTGATTCTCCACCACTTTATGTATCCAAATCAAGCTTCTTACAAAGTGATTCATCCTGGTTTGATTGGAACGACGAAGAAGCTGTCCTATTCCCAAACTGGGAAACTGGAATCACCTGATTAGAAAGTGGGATAACTTCTTCATCCCAACTCTTATGAGATTTATTCAACTTCCTGGTGATTCTCCCACTTTATGTATCCAAATCAAGCTTCTTACAAAGTGATTCATCCTGGTTTGATTGGAACGACGAAGAAGCTGTCCTATTCCCAAACTGGGAAACTGGAATCACCTGATTAGAAAGTGGGATAACTTCTTCATCCCAACTCCTATGAGATTTATTCAACTTCCTGGTGATTCTCCCAACACTTTATGTATCCAAATCAAGCTTCTTACAAAGTGATTCATCCTGGTTTGATTGGAACGACGAAGAAGCTGTCCTATTCCCAAACTGGGAAACTGGAATCACCTGATTAGAAAGTGGGATAACTTCTTCATCCCAACTCCTATGAGATTATTCAACTCCTGGTGATTCTCCACACTTTATGTATCCAAATCAAGCTTCTTACAAAGTGATTCATCCTGGTTTGATTGGAACGACGAAGAAGCTGTCCTATTCCCAAACTGGGAAACTGGAATCACCTGATTTGAAAGTGGGATAACTCTTCATCCCAACTCCTATGAGATTTATTCAACTTCCTGGTGATTCTCCAACACTTTATGTATCCAAATCAAGCTTCTTACAAAGTGATTCATCCTGGTTTGATTGGAACGACGAAGAAGCTGTCCTATTCCCAAACTGGGAAACTGGAATCACCTGATTAGAAAGTGGGATAACTTCTTCATCCCAACTCCTATGAGATTTATTCAACTTCCTGGTGATTCTCCAACACTTTATGTATCCAAATCAAGCTTCTTACAAAGTGATTCATCCTGGTTTGATTGGAACGACGAAGAAGCTGTCCTATTCCCAACTGGGAAACTGGAATCACCTGATTAGAAAGTGGGATAACTTCTTCATCCCAACTCTATGAGATTAATTCAACTTCCTGGTGATTCTCCAACACTTTATGTATCCAAATCAAGCTTCTTACAAAGTGATTCATCCTGGTTTGATTGGAACGACGAAGAAGCTGTCCTATTCCCAAACTGGGAAACTGGAATCACCTGATTAGAAAGTGGGATAACTTCTTCATCCCAACTCCTATGAGATTTATTCAACTTCCTGGTGATTCTCCAACACTTTATGTATCCAAATCAAGCTTCTTACAAAGTGATTCATCCTGGTTTGATTGGAACGACGAAGAAGCTGTCCTATTCCCAAACTGGGAAACTGGAATCACCTGATTAGAAAGTGGGATAACTTCTTCATCCCAACTCCTATGAGATTTATTCAACTTCCTGGTGATTCTCCAACACTTTATGTATCCAAATCAAGCTTCTTACAAAGTGATTCATCCTGGTTTGATTGGAACGACGAAGAAGCTGTCCTATTCCCAAACTGGGAAACTGGAATCACCTGATTAGAAAGTGGGATAACTTCTTCATCCCAACTCCTATGAGATTTATTCAACTTCCTGGTGTTTCTCCCACCATTTTATGTATCCAAATCAAGCTTCTTACAAAGTGATTCATCCTGGTTTGATTGGAACGACGAAGAAGCTGTCCTATTCCCAAACTGGGAAACTGGAATCACCTGATTAGAAAGTGGGATAACTTCTTCATCCCAACTCCTATGAGATTTATTCAACTTCCTGGTGATTCTCCACCACTTTATGTATCCAAATCAAGCTTCTTACAAAGTGATTCATCCTGGTTTGATTGGAACGACGAAGAAGCTGTCCTATTCCCAAACTGGGAAACTGGAATCACCTGATTAGAAAGTGGGATAACTTCTTCATCCCAACTCCTATGAGATTTATTCAACTTCCTGGTGATTCTCCAACACTTTATGTATCCAAATCAAGCTTCTTACAAAGTGATTCATCCTGGTTTGATTGGAACGACGAAGAAGCTGTCCTATTCCCAAACTGGGAAACTGGAATCACCTGATTAGAAAGTGGGATAACTTCTTCATCCCAACTCCTATGAGATTTATTCAACTTCCTGGTGATTCTCCAACACTTTATGTATCCAAATCAAGCTTCTTACAAAGTGATTCATCCTGGTTTGATTGGAACGACGAAGAAGCTGTCCTATTCCCAAACTGGGAAACTGGAATCACCTGATTAGAAAGTGGGATAACTTCTTCATCCCAACTCCTATGAGATTTATTCAACTTCCTGGTGATTCTCCAACACTTTATGTATCCAAATCAAGCTTCTTACAAAGTGATTCATCCTGGTTTGATTGGAACGACGAAGAAGCTGTCCTATTCCCAAACTGGGAAACTGGAATCACCTGATTAGAAAGTGGGATAACTTCTTCATCCCAACTCCTATGAGATTTATTCAACTTCCTGGTGATTCTCCACACTTTATGTATCCAAATCAAGCTTCTTACAAAGTGATTCATCCTGGTTTGATTGGAACGACGAAGAAGCTGTCCTATTCCCAAACTGGGAAACTGGAATCACCTGATTAGAAAGTGGGATAACTTCTTCATCCCAACTCCTATGAGATTATTCAACTTCCTGGTGATTCTCCACACTTTATGTATCCAAATCAAGCTTCTTACAAAGTGATTCATCCTGGTTTTATTGGAACGACGAAGAAGTTTTCCTACTCCCAAACTGGAAAACTTGAATCACCTGATTTGAAAGTGGGATAACTCTTCATCCCAACTCCTATGAGATTTAATTCAACTTCCTGGTGATTCTCCAACACTTTATGTATCCAAATCAAGCTTCTTACAAAGTGATTCATCCTGGTTTGATTGGAACGACGAAGAAGCTGTCCTATTCCCAAACTGGGAAACTGGAATCACCTGATTGAAAGTGGGATAACTTCTTCATCCCAACTCCTATGAGATTTATTCAACTTCCTGGTGATTCTCCAACACTTTATGTATCCAAATCAAGCTTCTTACAAAGTGATTCATCCTGGTTTGATTGGAACGACGAAGAAGCTGTCCTATTCCCAAACTGGGAAACTGGAATCACCTGATTAGAAAGTGGGATAACTTCTTCATCCCAACTCCTATGAGATTTATTCAACTTCCTGGTGATTCTCCACACTTTATGTATCCAAATCAAGCTTCTTACAAAGTGATTCATCCTGGTTTGATTGGAACGACGAAGAAGCTGTCCTATTCCCAAACTGGGAAACTGGAATCACCTGATTAGAAAGTGGGATAACTTCTTCATCCCCAACTCCTATGAGATTTATTCAACTTCCTGGTGATTCTCCACCACTTTATGTATCCAAATCAAGCTTCTTACAAAGTGATTCATCCTGGTTTGATTGGAACGACGAAGAAGCTGTCCTATTCCCAAACTGGAAAACTGGAATCACCTGATTAGAAAGTGGGATAACTTCTTCATCCCAACTCCTATGAGATTTATTCAACTTCCTGGTGATTCTCCACCATTTTATGTATCCAAATCAAGCTTCTTACAAAGTGATTCATCCTGGTTTGATTGGAACGACGAAGAAGCTGTCCTATTCCCAAACTGGAAAACTGGAATCACCTGATTTGAAAGTGGGATAACTCTTCATCCCAACTCCTATGAGATTAATTCAACTTCCTGGTGATTCTCCAACACTTTATGTATCCAAATCAAGCTTCTTACAAAGTGATTCATCCTGGTTTGATTGGAACGACGAAGAAGCTGTCCTATTCCCAAACTGGGAAACTGGAATCACCTGATTGAAAGTGGGATAACTTCTTCATCCCAACTCCTATGAGATTTATTCAACTTCCTGGTGATTCTCCAACACTTTATGTATCCAAATCAAGCTTCTTACAAAGTGATTCATCCTGGTTTGATTGGAACGACGAAGAAGCTGTCCTATTCCCAAACTGGGAAACTGGAATCACCTGATTAGAAAGTGGGATAATTCTTCATCCCAACTCTTGAGATTTATTCAACTTCCTGGTGATTCTCCACACTTTATGTATCCAAATCAAGCTTCTTACAAAGTGATTCATCCTGGTTTGATTGGAACGACGAAGAAGCTGTCCTATTCCCAAACTGGAAACTGGAATCACCTGATTTGAAAGTGGGATAACTATTCATCCCAACTCCTATGAGATTTATTATTCAACTTCCTGGTGATTCTCCAATACTTTATGTATCCAAATCAAGCTTCTTACAAAGTGATTCATCCTGGTATGAGATTAAGAGATCCTTAGAGTAATCAGAAAAAGAGAGTGTTTAAAAGTGATTAGAGAAGTTTGTGAAAGATTAAGAGACTAGATAGAGCCGTTTAGAGTCTAAGAGAGAACCATAGTGTCTAAGAGATTAGAGACTCAAACTGCTTTGTTATTAATGAGTGAGGTTACATATTTATAAGAAGCTACAAGGGTTTCCAAGACTCGAAATGGGCACTATTGAAGCATGGAGTCAAAGGTTGCTTTAGGGATGGACGGATAAGGGGACTCGCATGCTTCCTCCTTACAGCCTGTCACAGCCTGGCATGCTCTTCCCTTATCCTCTCAACGTTCTGATCCTTATCCTCTTGAGTAACTCTTCCTCTTCCGCGTTTACCATTTCACTTGGCATTGCACGGTAAGTCTTGGTCGAGGCTTGATGGTACGGACTGTACGGCTTGTACGGCCTTGTACGGACGTCCGTACCATGTCTCTCTCAACTCCACTCTCTCAATCTCTTCTCTCCTCACCCCTCTTCTCTCTTACTTAATGCTTACTCAACTCATTCAACACTCCCCCTCAAGCTTAGCTTTGTGAAAGCCTAAGCTTGGAAAGCCACAAGATCTTCCTCATTAAAAACCTCACCAAAGAAACCCAATGGGATAAAACTTTGATGAGGGAAAAAGAGTAAAGACCTTGCAGCTAAGGGGATTAGCTCCTTCTCTTCCCAAGATCAATGAGGCCCAACCTGATGTGAATGGACTCCATTGTCTTCTGTCTTGCAGCCTTGGTAAACACATCCGCTAACTGATCTTCACTCCTTGTGTAGCATGGCAAGATGACTCCTAAGATGATCATCTGCCTCACCTTGTGACAATCAACTTCAATGTGCTTGTTCTCTCATGGAACACCGAGTTGGAGGCAATGTGAATGGCGGCTTGGTTGTCACAATGCATGGTCATTGGCGTGGCTTGATCAATCTCCAAATGCTTCAAGATGCCTTTGATCCATACTAACTCGTTGGTGAGCTTCAGCATTGCTCTATACTCAGCTTCTGCACTTGAGCAAGACACCACCTTCTGCTTCTTACTCTTCTACTCTTCCAAGTCACCAAGTTGCCTCCAATGAATGTGCAATAGCCTGTGGTTGATCTCCTGTCTGCTCTATCACCAGCCCAATCCGCATCACAGTATCCCACCACTTCAGTGCTTCCATTGCAGCCCATCCATACTCCTTGATCAGGTGAGCCGTTGAGATACATCAAGATCCTCTCCACCATGCGCCAATGATGTTCCTTAGGCACTTGCATGTGTTGACTCACCTGATTCACAGCAAAACAATGTCAGGTCAGGTAGTTATAGTAAGATAAATCAATTTCCCACTAGTTTTCTATAGAGTTTAGGATCCTGATAAGGTTTGCTGTCTTCAATCTCCCCCTCTCGTGGGACTTTGTAGCCATCCTCCATAGGCATCCTTGCTGTCTTGCCTCCATAAGCACCTGCACCTTTCAAAAGATCAAGTGTATACTTCCTTTGGGACATGAACAAACCTTCCATGGATCTACATATCTCAATTCCAAGAAGTATTTCATTTCTCCCAAGTCTTTAATCTCAAACATGGATTTAAGAAACTCCTTGGTTGCTATGATACCTTCCTTATCACTCCCTGTGATAATGATATCATCAACATACACAAGGAGTGCAATCATACCTGAGGGAGTCGTGAGTGTGAAGAGGGTGTGATCTAGTTCAGACTTCTTGAAGCCTCGGCCATTCAGAGTAGTGCTCAACTTGTTGTACCAAGCTCTTGGTGATTGCTTCAGCCCATAGATAGCTTTCTTCAGTCTTAACACATTCCCTCTCTTCACTAAGTGTTCAAGGCCTGGAGGTGGATGCATATACACTTCATCCTCAAGTTCACCTTGTAGAAACGCATTCTTCACATCCATTTGCCATAACCCCCATCCAAGATTCACAGCCAAGCTTAGTACAATCCGGATTGTGTGTAGTTTAGCTACTGGTGCAAAGGTTTCTATGTAATCTTCTCCATAAGTTTGAGTGAAACCTCTTGCAACTAGCCTTGACTTCTTCCTCTCAATCTTTCCATCCGCTTTGTACTTGATTGTGAATATCCATCTACTAGTCACAGCCTTCTTCCCTTTTGGTAACTCACTCTCGTACCATGTATCATTCTTGATCATAGCTCCTGCCTCAGCTCCAACTGACTCCTTCCATTCTTTATCCATGATTGCTTCTTCATAGCTTCTTGGGATGTAGTTCTCATCCAAGTTAACCATGAAGGCACAATGTTCTTCTGGATATTGAGCAAAGGAGCACACGGCTTGAGAAGGATGCTCCACAGCTTGGGCATTGTAGTACACTCTCGTGTTTACCCAGCTAGAAGGATCCTTCCTTATCCTTGTGCTCCTTCTTAGTGGCTGCACAACCGGTTCTTCTTCCTGTTGTTCTTCTACCACTTCATCTTGAGAAGGTGTTTGCCTCACACCATGATCATGACCATGACCATCAGAGCCTATGCTCTCTTCTCCTTCATTCTCTACTCCTCCTTCATCCTGGTTAGCCTCTTGCATAGGTTCCTCATGCTCCTCTCCTCCCTCATGATCAAGGTGGGATGGTGAACCAACTTCAGGAGGTGTAGTTGCGTGATTCCTTGGATCCTGGGATGTACTGATTCCAAGACCTTCAAGGATGATCCGCAAGGTGGTTGCCTTGTCTGATGTTGAGTCCTTCAGGTCTTCTTGATTCTTTTCTTCATAGTATCCTCTATCTTCCAAGAACTTCACATCTCTCGATACAAGTACTCTCCTTGCTTCATAGCATTTGTATCCTTTCTGTGTAGCTGAGTATCCTATGAACACAGCCTTAGTACTTCTTGCTTCTAGCTTGTTGATCATCTCTCCTGGTTTGAGCAAAAAGCATAGGCATCCAAAGACTCGCAAGTAATCAAGAGCTGGTTTGTACCTGTTCAGAACTTCAAATGGAGCCTTCTCATTCAGAACCTTGGTTGGAGTTCTGTTGATCAAGTAACAAGCAGTGGCAACCGCATCACTCGAAAATCTCTTTGGAACCTTACTCTGAAACATAAGAGACCTTGCCACTTCCATGAGGTGCCTATTCTTCCTCTCAGCCACTCCATTTTGCTGTGGAGTATACGGACAGCTTGTTTGATGTAGGATCCCATGCTGTGATAAGTGTTGCTTGAATGCATGACTTGTGTACTCTCCTCCATTATCTGATCTCAAAATTTTAATCTTAGCATGATAATGGTTAGTTACATAAGTTTGAAAGTTCCTAAATGCATCAAGTACCCTATCTTTGGTCTGAATTAAGGTTAACCAGGTGTATTTGGATTTTTCATCAATGAATGTGACAAAGTACTTATAACTATCTCTAGATAAGCAAGGAGCAGTCCACACATCTGAATGAATTAGATCAAAGCAATTATCATAAACAGTAGTAGACTTTTGAAACACAGTTCTACAATGCTTGCCTAAAATACAAGCTTCACAATCTTTGTTCTCAAACACAACACCTGGTACCATTAAGTTCAAAGCTTTAACATGAGGGTGTCCTACTCTAGCATGCCACAATGCATTTTTATTCAACAAAGAAGCAGAAGTAAACGAGCAACTATAATCAGGAACAGAAGTGAGTTCTTCAAGCATATAGAGATCTCCCTTAGTCACCCCTTTCCCAATCAATCTGCTGCTCTCAATATCCTGAAACTTCACATCATTAGGACTAAAGATAACATTGCATTGTAAATCATTAGTACATTTCTTCACAGATAATAGGTTTGATGTGAATTCAGGCATGTAAAAAGCTCTAGATTCTTTGTTAAACAACTTAAGCTTTCCTATTCCTCTAATAGGTATCTTATCCCCATTTGCTATCATCACATGCCCATGCGTAGGTTCTATATCCTTAATCAAGTTCTCATCACTTATCATATGATGTGATGCACCAGAATCAACAATCAATGGTTTACCTACTCGTTTAGCATTATGACATAGATTACTAAGCAATGGATGCATCCTATCAGTTCTAGCAATGTAAGCATTTCTATACTCATTCCTAGCTTCTAACCGTTCTACTAGTTCTCTAATCAAGTGATCATCCTTATATGCAATCATAGAAGCTCCAAAGGAATAACCATAAGTGTTACCGATTTCCTTTAGCATTTTGAAGAGAGCATCAAGGTCTGATCTCTTGATGTAGTCATCATTGCTGCGTGAGCTTGAGGCGCCTGTGTAAGCCACCAGAGACTTCCCATTCCCATCATTGCCTCCAAGCCCATCCGCTTCACTCGCCTTGCTGGTGCCAGCTCCACTTGAACCTTCAGTCACATTTGCCCTTCCCTCACGCTCCTTCATGAACTTGGCCGGCTTGAGGTGTGGGTGTAGTATCCAGCATTGGCTCTTCTTATGACCATGCTTCTTGCAATGATCACAGTTGCCATTGAACTTCCTGTCCTCGTACATCCCGTGAGATGCCTTGTTTGCTTGTGGAGTCTCGGTTGAGTCCTCATGAGCTGCTTGATTGGCAAGAGAGAGCTCCCCCTTTCCTCCAAACAACCCCATAGATCCCTGCTCCCTTTGGATTTGCGCACACACCTCCTCAAGGTCCGGAAGCTTGTCTGACCTTAGCATGTGCTGGATGAGTTAAGTGTAGGCCGGGTTCAGTGTGAGAAGCAACCCAAAGACCTTGTCTTGCTCGCGCCTCTCATTCAACTGATCTGGATCAGTTGTGCTCGGCCTCAGCATCTCCAGCTCTGACCATAAGGACCTGAACCTCCCCAAGTGCTTAGTGAACTCCATGTCCTCTTGTGCAAGACGGTTGATCGCTAGCTTCACTTCAAACACACGGCTGAGGTTGGAAGTGTTCCCATACACCTTCTTCAGCGTGTCCCACAGCTCCTTGGCTGATTCACAGTAGCTGTAGGCATCCAAGATAGCTGGGTCCAAGGATGCGTGTAGAACCGTCATCACCAGCATGTCTTCTTGTTGCCATTTCTCCACAGCCGCTTCATTGGAGACCTCTTCTTGATCTCCTCCCTGAGTAATGAGTTTTGGAGCCTCCCCTGTTGTGATGTGCCCCCACAAACCCTTACTTCCCACCGCAGTCTTCACCATCCGAGACCACACAAGGTAGTTGCTACCTTTGAAAATAACCGCTACCTTCATCCTCATGTTCATCCCATGTTCCATCTTTGCTTGACTTGAAAACTTGAATCTTGAATCTCGTACACACCAACCTTGAGTCTAGAATCACGCAAACACACAGAACGTAGCACAGCTTCAACTAGAACGTATCACGGCTTCAACACCTTCAAGACTACTCGCGTGTAGCTTCAAAGCCGTTAGCTTGTAACTCTCTGAAGATCAAACCCCAGATTCAAATGAACCTGGCTCTGATACCATATGAGATTAAGAGATCCTTAGAGTAATCAGAATAAAGAGAGTGTTTAAGAAGTGATTAAGAGAAGTTTGTGAAAGATTAAGAGACTAGATAGAGCCGTTTAGAGTCTAAGAGAGAACCATAGTGTCTAAGAGATTAGAGAGACTCAAACTGCTTAATGTTATTAATGAGTGAGGTTACATATTTATAAGAGAGCTACAAGGGTTTCCAAGACTCGAAATGGGCACTATTGAAGCATGTGGAGTCAAAGGTTGCTTTAGGGATGGACGGATGAGGGGACTCGCATGCTTCCTCTCTTTACAGCCTGTCACAGCCTGTCACAGCCTGGCATGCTCTTCCCTTATCCTCTCAACGTTCTGATCCTTATCCTCTTGAGTAACTCTTCCGCGTTTACCATTTCACTTGGGCAATGCACGGTAAGTCTTGGTCGAGGCTTGGATGGTACGGACTGTACGGCTTGTACGGCCTTGTACGGACGTCCGTACCATGTTCTCTCTAAACTCCACTCTGCCTCATCTCTTCATCTCCTCAACCCCTCTTCTCTTCTTACTTATATGCTTAACTCAACTCAACACCTGGTTCGATTGGAACGACGGAGAAGTTGTCCTATTCCCAAACTGGGAAACTGGAATCACCTGATTAGAAAGCGGGATAACTTCTTCATCCCAACTCCTATGAGATTTATTCAACTTCCTGGTGATTCTCCAACACTTTATGTATCCAAATCATGCTTCTTACAAAGTGATTCATCCTGGTTTGATTGGAACGAAGAAGAAGCTGTCCTATTCCCAAACTGGGAAACTGGAATCACCTGATTAGAAAGTGGGATAACTTCTTCATCCCAACTCCTATGAGATTTATTCAACTTCCTGGTGTTTCTCCACCATTTTATGTATCCAAATCAAGCTTCTGACAAAGTGATTCATCCTGGTTTAATTGGAACGACGAAGAAGCTGTCCTATTCCCAAACTGGGAAACTGGAATCACCTGATTAGAAATCGGGATAACTTCTTCATCCCAACTCCTATGAGATTTATTCAACTTCCTGGTGATTCTCCAACACTTTATGTATCCAAATCAAGCTTCTTACAAAGTGATTCTTCCTGGTTTATTTGGAACGACGAAGAAGCTATCCTATTCCCAAACTGGGAAACTGGAATCACCTGATTAGAAAGTGGGATAACTTCTTCATCCCAACTCCTATGAGATTTATTCAACTTCCTGGTGATTCTCCAACACTTTTTGTATCCAAATCAAGCTTCTTACAAAGTGATTCATCCTGGTTTGATTGGAACGACGAAGAAGCTGTCCTATTCCCAAACTGGGAAACTGGAATCACCTGATTAGAAAGCGGGATAACTTCTTCATCCCAACTCCTATGAGATTTATTCAACTTCCTGGTGATTCTCCAACACTTTATGTATCCAAATCAAGCTTCTTACAAAGGTATTCATCCTGGTTCGATTGGAACGACGGAGAAGTTGTCCTATTCCCAAACTGGAAAACTGGAATCACCTGATTAGAAAGTGGGATAACTTCTTCATCCCAACTCTTATGAGATTTATTCAACTTCCTGGTGATTCTCCAACACTTTATGTATCCAAATCAAGCTTCTTACAAAGTGATTCATCCTGGTTTGATTGGAACGACGAAGAAGCTGTCCTATTCCCAAACTGGGAAACTGGAATCACCTGATTAGAAAGTGGGATAACTTCTTCATCCGAACTCCTATGAGATTTATTCAACTTCCTGGTGATTCTCCAACACTTTATGTATCCAAATCAAGCTTCTTACAAAGTGATTCATCCTGGTTCGATTGGAACGACGAATAAGCTGTCCTATTCCCAAACTGGGAACTTGGAATCACCTGATTAGAAAGTGGGATAACTTCTTCATCCTGTTGAGTTGAGTTGCGTATAAGTGTGAAGCAAGTGAGGAGTTGAGACTAAGGAGATGAGTTGAAGCTTGGGAAGGTTTGGGCAAGGTCCGTACAAGTCCGTACAGTCCGTACATGACCGTACACATGAAGATGGGTGAAACCTTGACAAGGGTAAAGAAGTTACTTGCGGTAACTTAGGTGAAGGGAAGGAACTTACCTGGATGCATCAGACCGTTTAGGGATAAGGTAGAGCGCGCCTTGACAGGCTGGAACAGCTGGAAAGGCAAGAGCATCTCGGTCCAAGATGCTAGATGCTCCGCGCATGTGGAGAAGCTAATTGGCTTGTTCAAATGAGCTTATCCTCTCCTGATTGACCTCACATGCTTTAGTCTTCTCTTGATTTCGAAAACCCTTGTATGCTCACACTATATATTGTAACTCATGTCCTTAATGAAAGATTAGACAGTTCTAAACAATCTTTCTCTTTACTCATTTCACTATGATTCTCCATTAGTCTCTAAGTTGTCTCTTAATCTCTTATTCTCCTTCTTTAATCCTTTCTAAACTCAGATAATCCTTTACATTCCTAAAAGTCATATGGTATCAGAGCCAGGTTGATTACAATCTGAGTTCGTGAGTGATTCTCTTAAGGATTCAAGTTTGAAACTTTAAGAGAACAAGTGAGTGTGTTTGAGAGTTTCTTGAGAGTTCAAAAGCTCAAGGTGTTTTGTGTGTGTCTTGGTGGTCCGTGGGAGGTTCATTTGAAGACTCAAGAGTGAATCTGTGTTCTAGAGAGCAGCGTGGGTTCTCAGTACAAGATCTAACCGGTTGTTCAAGCTATAGACGTCAAGCTGCTCAAGATGGAGAGTGGCATGAAGATGAAGGTCGCGGTGACATTCAAAGGAACCAACTACCTAGTCTGGTCTAGGATGGTGAAGACTGCTGTGGGAAGCAAGGGTTTGTGGAAGCATATCACATCTGGTGAGGCTCCAAAGGTGATTACTCAGGGGGTGAAACGGAGAGTCCCGAGGAGAGTGTTGTAGAGAAGTGGCAACAAGAAGACATGATGGTGATGTCAGTCCTTCATGCCTCTTTGGAGCCGGCTATACTAGATGCTTATAGCTACTGTGAGACAGCCAAGGAGCTGTGGGATACTCTACAGAAAGTGTATGGAAACACTTCTAACCTGAACCGAGTGTTTGAAGTCAAGAAGGCAATCAATGGGTTAACTCAAGATGACACGGAGTTCACTAAGCACTTGGGAAGGTTCAGGTCTCTTTGGTCTGAGTTGGAGATGCTGAGGCCAAGCACGGTTGATCCAAAGCTTCTAAATGAGAGACGCGAGCAGGACAAGGTCTTTGGGTTGCTGCTCACGTTGAATGCAAGCTACAGTGGTCTTATCCAGCACATGCTATGGTCTGAGAAGCTGCCTGACCTTGAAGAGGTGTGCGCTAAGATACAGAAGGAGCAGGGCTCAATGGGTTTGTTTGGAGGCAAGGGAGACTTATCTCTTGCAAATGCTGTGCAACCTGACCGGGAAGAGCCTCCACAAGCCAACAAAGCTGGTTACAACAAGTATGAGGATAGGAAGTTCAATGGGAATTGTGATCACTGCAAGAAGCATGGACACAAGAAGAGTCAGTGCTGGATACTCCATCCCCACTTGAAGCCGGCTAAGTTCATGAAGGAGAGAGAGGCAAAAGCTCACATGACTGAAGGATCAAGCGGAGCAGGGCCATCCAACCGTGGAGCTGAAGGGGAGAACCGTGAAGGAGATGGAAAGGCTTTGGTGACCTACACTGGAGCTATCAACCCCCGTGGCAATGATCAAGACTTCATCAGGAGATCCGAGATGGATGCACTCATCAAAATGCTCAAGGATAATGGTAACATTCATGGGTATTCATTTGGTGCTTCTATGATTGCTAGAACTATAGAAATGACTCCTAATGTGGCTGAGATTGCTAGGATTGATAGTAAGACTGGAATTGAGCATTGCATTGATAGAAATGCTAGGATGAATGCATATAGATCACAAATTAGCATCTGCCATAGTGCTAGCAATACATCCAAACCATTGATTATAGATTCAGGTGCATCTCATCATATGATTAGTGACACCAACCTGATTAAAGATATAGAACCTACTAATGGATGTGTGATGATTGCAAATGGGGATAAGATACCTATTAAGGGAATAGTAAACTTAAAGCTATTTGATAAGAACACTAGAGCATTTTATATTCCGGAATTCACATCAAACCTTCTTTCAGTTAAGAAATGCACTACTGATTTGAATTGCAATGTTATATTCAGTCCTAATGATGTGAAGTTTCAGGATATTGAGAGCAGCCAATTGATTGGAAAAGGAGTTACAAAGGGTGACTTATACATGCTTGAGAAGCTTGATCCTGTTTCCAATTATAACTGCTCATTTACTTCTGCTTCTAGTTTGAATAAAAATGCATTGTCGCATGCTAGATTAGGTCATCCCCATGAGAGGGCTTTAAACTTGATAATACCAGGTGTGGTTTTTGAAAATAATAAGTGTGAGGCTTGCATTTTAGGCAAGCATTGTAAGAATGTGTTTCCAAGAACATCTACTGTCTATGAAAATTCCTTTGATTTGATTCATACTGATGTGTGGACTGCACCTAGTTGTTCTAGAGATAATCATAAGTATTTTGTCACATTCATTGATGAAAAATCTAAATACACCTGGTTAACACTCATTCCATCAAAAGATAGGGTGATAGATGCATTCTGATATGATCATGGACCAGCACAAGGATGGAGATGAAGAGCTCAAAGACAAATCAAGTGAAGAAGAGGATGCCTTAGTCATTCCACCAGGTCCCATCACTCGTGCCAAAGCTAGAAGACTCAAAGAAGCTGTTGGAAGTATACTTATGATCTCATGGAAGCAAGAAGACAGCCTTGATGGACGTTTGATCAATCAAGACACTCTCATCACCATTCAAGCAATTGTTTCAAACTGATCATCATCTAAGCAAGTGCTTGTGTGTGCTCTTTTCCTAACCTTTGGTTTTGTCCCATTGGGTTTTCCAAAGGCAGGTTTTTAATGAGGCCACAAGTCACTTACATAAACCTTAGATGATGTATCATGGTTCCACCTTTTGTTATTTTTAAACTATGGTTTTTATTTCATGTTTTAAACTCTTTTCAAATTTGAATAAGTCTTTAGTCTTTGTTGTAGTTCCAAGGGAGCCTGTTCCCTTTAATGATCTCGAGAATGTGGAGCCTGTTCCATACTTCTCTATATAAGCTTGTATGCGTTCTCTCTTTTAGAACACAATCTTCTTTCTACAAAATCTATCCGATTTCTTTGTTCTCTCTTTACTTCTCATCAAGTCTTGAGTGAATTCCGTTGGTGTGTCATATCCAACAACTAAGGGTGTCTATTTTGGTGTGTAATATCCAAGCTAGTCATCTAGGAGTATCAAGGAGTCTTTCCGCCACTCTTTGTGTCACCATACGATCCATCACCTTGATAAACTTGAGTCTCTGATTCGTTTATACAAGGATCTATCCAGTTCAATCCAAAAGAAACATCCTAGGAGTTCATTAAGTGGTATCAGAGCTGCTTTGGATTGGGAAGTTTTCGATTTCTCTTTGGTTTCAAATAAACTCTTCAACTTCTTTGATTACCATTGATAGATCTGTGATCTGTTGTTGTTTCTCGTATCATCTAAGTAGCATATCACCTGATTGCTAATCATCTGTGTTGAATCCTGTTAGATCTAAGTGTTCTTATCATATTTTGAATCAAACTCATCTAATCCGTGTGAAGGAAGTAATCGAATCGCTTGATCTGTTGAATCACTTGCTGAATAATTTGATTTGTGATATTTCTGTGATAGATCTGTTCTTATTTATCTTGAATCTGATCTGCATAAATCCAAAATTGATAGATCTGATCTTAGTCTTGTCGATTTGAATTCTCTAAAACCGTGATCTACAAGTTTTCTATCTTTTGAATCTTTTGAAAGTTGTTTCCGCGTCGACTATTTGTTCTGAATTGATTCTTGTGAACATCTTACTTGTTTGAGTGTTTTCTGAATCAGGTACCATGGTGAATGAGTCGGAAGAGGAAGCAGAACTCGTGAGACAGAACAGGTTATTGAGAGATCAGATGACTGAGCAATTAAACCGAACGATGATCACTACCGTTGCTGATATGATCAAGAGCAGTATGAAGGAACTTCGCGATGAAATAAGGCAAGAGATAAGGCAAGCTACTGGCCAAGGTCATAGCAATGAGTCTAGACGAGAAAGACGTGATGAAACCCCACGAGAGCATGCTGAATCACAAGAAACAGACCACTACTATGATCATAACCGAGCCACGCGCAGCAGTTCCTCTTCTAGAGATAGTAGAAGGAGATATAGGAGAGATCATGATGAAAGGAGAACTTACAGAGATGATCTTGCTGGTTTAAAGCTGAAGATACCTCCTTTCCATGGCAAAGTTGATCCGGATGCTTACTTGGAATGGGAAAAGAAGATGGAGTTGGTGTTTAACTGTAAGCACTACACCAATGCCCAAAGAATTCAGATAGCAGCAACCGAGTTTCATGACTATGCGTTGAGTTGGTGGGATCAGCTAGTGACTACCAGGAGACTTAACCAAGAGTATCCCGTTGAAACATGGCACGAGATGAAGGCTCTCATGCGTAAAAGATTTGTGCCAAATCACTATCATCGCGACTTGCACCAGAAGTTAAGAAGACTCACCCAAGGATCTCGGTCTGTTGAAGAATACTATCAAGACATGGAGTTGTTGATGCTGAGAGCTCGTGTTTCTGAAGATAAAGAAGTTACTATGGCTAGGTTCTTAGGAGGTCTCAACCGAGAGATACAAGATAACGTTGAGATGCAGCACTATGTGGAGATAGAGGAGATGCTTCACAAAGCTATACTAGTGGAGCAACAAGTTAAAAGGAAGGGCCATTCTCACTCTCGTTACAACACCAGACTTCAGGGAACTAAAGAAGAAAAGTCTAGCTATCAAAAGGAAAGCAAACCGCAACTGAAAGAAGATTCAAAGCCAAATCCCATTTACAGTAAGGATAAAGGAAAGGCTGAGGTTTCAAGTGCAAGAGCTAGAGATGTTAAGTGCTTTAAGTGTCAGGGTAGAGGCCATTATGCAAATGAGTGCACCAATAAAAGAATCATGATTCTTCTTGAGAATGGAGAGTATGAATCTGAGGATGAGCTTTCAGAGTCTGAGTATAAGGCGCTTACTGAAGAAGAATATGAAGAAGAACCCGTGAGAGGAAAGCTATTGGTGGCTAGAAGAACTTTGAGTTTGCAAAGTAAAGCTGAAGAGCAAGAACAGAGAGAGAATCTATTCTACACTCGGTGCCTTGTGCAAGGAAAGGTCTGTAGTCTTATCATTGATGGAGGAAGTTGTGTGAATGTAGCTAGTGAAACTATGGTAGAGAAGCTTGGCCTCCAAGTAAAGAAACATCCAAAGCCCTACCGGCTTCAATGGTTGAATGAAGAAGGAGAAATGAGGGTTTCTAGTCAGGTTTCGGTTCCCATTGCAATTGGAAGGTATGAGGATGAGGTTCTCTGTGATGTACTGCCTATGGAAGCTGGACATATCCTTCTTGGTCGGCCATGGCAATCAGATAGACGAGTGATACATGATGGCTACACCAACAAGCACACGTTTGAGTTCAAAGGGAAGAAGACTGTGCTGGTTCCTCTAACACCAAAGGAGGTTCACCAAGATCAACTGCAGCTACAAAAGAAGAAAGAAATAGACCTCAAACCTGATTCAAAGAAGCAGCATAGTTTCTATGCCAACTCGGGTGACATCAAAAGAACTCTCAATGCTCATCAATCCACTCTTTTACTTGTCTTTAAAGAGTCTCATTTGAATGTTACTGACCCAACACCGGTATATCCGAGTGAAATTGAGTATCTTTTACAGGAATATAGAGATGTGTTTCCAGAAGAAACTCCTCAAGGTCTTCCACCTCTTAGAGGGATTGAGCATCAGATTGATTTTGTCCCTGGTTCTACACTGCCAAATAGGCCAGCTTATAGGACTAATCCCGTGGAGACTAAAGAACTGCAAAAACAAGTTGAGGAATTGATGGCAAAGGGGCATATCCGTGAAAGCATGAGCCCATGCGCAGTTCCAGTACTTCTTGTGCCTAAGAAGGATGGAAGCTGGCGCATGTGTGTTGATTGTAGAGCCATCAACAATATCACTGTAAAGTATCGCCATCCTATTCCTAGATTAGATGATATGCTTGATGAATTGCATGGTTCTTGCATATTTTCTAAGATTGATTTGAAAAGTGGTTACCATCAGATTAGGATGAAGGAAGGAGATGAATGGAAAACTGCATTCAAAACTAAACATGGTTTATATGAGTGGTTAGTCATGCCATTTGGATTAACCAATGCACCTAGTACATTCATGAGATTAATGAATCATGTTCTTAGATCATTCATTGGCAAATTTGTTGTGGTATACTTTGATGACATCCTGGTATACAGTAAGAGTTTTAATGATCATATAGGACATCTTAGAGCTGTTCTTGATGCGCTTAGAAAGGAATCTCTTTTTGCTAACCTTAAGAAGTGTACTTTTGGAACGGATAACTTGGTCTTTCTAGGTTTTGTTGTAAGTGCAGATGGAGTTAAGGTGGATCAGGAGAAAATCAAAGCAATCAAGGAGTGGCCAATTCCTGCTACTGTAAGTGAAGTAAGGAGCTTTCATGGGTTGGCTGGCTTCTACAGGCGCTTTGTCAAGAATTTTAGCACCATTGCAGCTCCACTGACCGAGATAATCAAGAAAGATGTGGGATTCAAATGGGGAGAGCCACAGGAAACTGCTTTCCAAAGCCTTAAAGAGAAGCTCACTCATTCTCCTCTCCTTATTTTACCTGACTTTAATAAAAATTTCGAGATAGAATGTGATGCTTCTGGTATAGGTGTGGGTGCTGTGTTGATGCAGGAGAAAAGACCTATTGCATACTTCAGTGAGAAGCTTGGAGGAGCTACTCTCAACTATGCAACTTATGACAAAGAGCTATATGCTTTAGTAAGGGCTTTGCAGACTTGGCAGCATTATCTATGGCCCAAAGAATTTGTCATACACACAGACCACGAGTCCCTCAAGTATCTAAAAGGACAGAACAAGCTCAGTAAGAGACACGCAAGGTGGGTTGAGTTCATAGAAACTTTCCCTTATGTGATCAAGTACAAACAAGGTAAAGAGAATATAGTGGCTGATGCACTATCTAGAAGGTATGTTCTCTTAAACACTCTTGATGTCAAACTGTTGGGTTTTGAGCAGATTAAAGGTATGTATGAAACTGATCCTGATTTTAAAGATGCTTACAAGTCTTGTGAGAAATTTGCTGCTGGACATTACTTTAGGCAGGATGGATTTCTTTTCTATGATAATAGACTTTGTGTGCCTAATTGTTCTTTGAGAGATTTATTTGTTAGGGAATCTCATGGAGGAAGCCTCATGGGACATTTTGGTGTTGCAAAAACTCTCAAGACCTTGCAGGATCACTTCTACTGGCCGCGGATGAAAAGAGATGTGGAAAGACTTTGTGAAAGGTGTGCAACTTGTAAACAAGCTAAGTCCAAAGTCCAAAACCATGGTTTGTATACTCCTTTACCCATCCCTTATCATCCTTGGAATGATATCTCTATGGACTTCATTGTTGGATTGCCTAGAACTCGTACTGGTAAAGATTCAATCTTTGTGGTAGTTGATAGATTTTCTAAGATGGCACACTTCATTGCTTGTCATAAAACTGATGATGCATTGCATATAGCTAACTTGTTCTTTAAGGAGATTGTGCGCTTACATGGCATGCCTAAGACTATTGTATCTGATAGAGATACTAAGTTTCTAAGTTACTTTTGGAAAACTCTTTGGTCTAAACTAGGCACTAAGCTATTGTTTTCTACTACTTGTCATCCACAAACTGATGGTCAGACTGAAGTAGTTAATAGAACTCTTGGTACACTCTTGCGTGCAATTATAAAGAAGAACTTGAAATCATGGGAAGATTGTTTGCCTCATTGTGAATTTGCATATAATCATGCTGTGCATTCTGCTACTAAGTTTTCTCCATTTGAAATTGTTTATGGATTCAATCCCATCTCTCCTTTGGATCTAATACCTTTACCTGAGTGTGAAAGAGTTAGTCTTGATGGCAAGAAGAAGGCAGAGAAGGTACAACAGCTTCATGAACAAGCAAGGCGCAACATAGAAGAGAAGACTAAGCAATATGCCAAACAAGCAAACAAGGGAAGGCGTGAAAGAGTCTTTGAAGTGGGTGATCAAGTCTGGATTCACCTAAGGAAAGAAAGATTTCCTAATGAGAGGAAATCCAAGCTCATGCCAAGAATTGATGGACCATTTGAGATCCATAAAGAAAATCGGCAACAATGCTTACAAGCTGGATCTCCAAGGAAGGTATGATGTGAGCAATAGCTTTAATATCACTGACTTGACTCCTTATTTTGCAGATGAGCCAGATTTGAGGACAAATCCTTTTCAAGAGGGAGGGGATGCTATGATCATGGACCAGCACAAGGATGGAGATGAAGAGCTCAAAGACAAATCAAGTGAAGAAGAGGATGCCTTAGTCATTCCACCAGGTCCCATCACTCGTGCCAAAGCTAGAAGACTCAAAGAAGCTGTTGGAAGTATACTTATGATCTCATGGAAGCAAGAAGACAGCCTTGATGGACGTTTGATCAATCAAGACACTCTCATCACCATTCAAGCAATTGTTTCAAACTGATCATCATCTAAGCAAGTGCTTGTGTGTGCTCTTTTCCTAACCTTTGGTTTTGTCCCATTGGGTTTTCCAAAGGCAGGTTTTTAATGAGGCCACAAGTCACTTACATAAACCTTAGATGATGTATCATGGTTCCACCTTATGTTATTTTTAAACTATGGTTTTTATTTCATGTTTTAAACTCTTTTCAAATTTGAATAAGTCTTTTGTCTTTGTTGTAGTTCCAAGGGAGCCTGTTCCCTTTAATGATCTCGAGAATGTGGAGCCTGTTCCATACTTCTCTATATAAGCTTGTATGCGTTCTCTCTTTTAGAACACAATCTTCTTTCTACAAAATCTATCCGATTTCTTTGTTCTCTCTTTACTTCTCATCAAGTCTTGAGTGAATTCCGTTGGTGTGTCATATCCAACAACTAAGGGTGTCTATTTTGGTGTGTAATATCCAAGCTAGTCATCTAGGAGTATCAAGGAGTCTTTCCGCCACTCTTTGTGTCACCATACGATCCATCACCTTGATAAACTTGAGTCTCTGATTCGTTTATACAAGGATCTATCCAGTTCAATCCAAAGAAACATCCTAGGAGTTCATTACATTCAAGAACTTTCAAGCTTATGTGACTAACCATTATCATGCTAGGATTAAAATTTTGAGATCAGATAATGGAGGAGAGTACACAAGCTATGCGTTCAAGAGTCATCTAGATCACCATGGAATCCTTCATCAAACAAGCTGTCCCTACACACCACAACAGAATGGTGTAGCTGAGAGGAAGAACATGCACTTGATGGAAGTGGCTCGGTCACTGATGTTCCAAGCTAATGTACCTAAGAGATTCTGGAGTGATGCTGTATCTACTGCGTGCTACCTAATCAACAGGATGCCTACAAAGGTGTTGAAGGATCAAGCACCATTTGAAGTTCTGAACAAGCGCAAGCCATCCTTGGAATACATGAGAGTGTTTGGATGCTTATGCTATGTTCTAGTACCAGGAGAGTTGAGGAACAAGCTAGAAGCAAGAAGCAGAAAGGCAATGTTCATTGGCTACTCAACAACTCAAAAAGGATATAAGTGTTATGATCCAGAAGCTAGAAGGGTACTTGTATCTAGAGATGTGAAGTTCATTGAAGAAAGAGGATACTATGAGGAGAAGAATCAAGAAGATTTGAAGGATCTCACATCAGATAAGGCTGGAGTCTTAAGAGTCATTTTGGAAGGTCTCGGTATCAAGATGAACCAGGACCAATCCACAAGAAGTGGAAGACAAGAAGAGAGCTCAACTGCACCAAGTGGAGCTGCTCAAACACCTCACCTTGATCATGAGGGGGGAAGTGAACCTGAAACTCAAGAAAATGGCCAAGAAGGAGTCGGCTTGAGTGAGGAAGGAGGAGAGTTCAACTCAGGTTCTCATCATCAAGGTGAGCAAGACCAAGGAGAGGAAGAACATCAGAGTGAAGCACAAGAACCGACTACACAAGATGAGCCGGTTCAAGAGCAAGAACAACCAGTATTGAGGAGAAGCACAAGGCTGAGAAAGGATCCTTCCTCTTGGGTAAACACGCGAGTGTACTACAATGCCCAAGCTGTGGAGCATCCTTCTCAAGTCGTGTGTTCATTTGCTCAATACCCTGAAGAACATTGCGCCTTCATGGTTAACTTGGATGAGAATTACATCCCAAGAAGCTATGAAGAAGCAATCATGGATAAAGAATGGAAGGAGTCAGTTGGAGCTGAGGCAGGAGCTATGATCAAGAATGATACATGGTATGAGAGTGAGTTACCAAAAGGGAAGAAGGCTGTGACTAGTAGATGGATATTCACAATCAAGTATAAGGCTGATGGAAAGATTGAGAGGAAGAAGTCAAGGCTGGTTGCAAGAGGTTTCACTCAAACTTATGGAGAAGATTACATAGAAACCTTTGCACCAGTAGCTAAACTACATACAATCCGGATTGTATTGAGCTTGGCTGTGAACCTTGGATGGGGCTTATGGCAAATGGATGTGAAGAATGCATTCCTACAAGGAGAACTTGAGGATGAAGTGTATATGCATCCACCTCCAGGCCTGGAACACTTAGTGAAGAGAGGGAACGTGTTAAGATTGAAGAAAGCTATCTATGGGCTGAAGCAATCACCAAGAGCTTGGTACAACAAGCTGAGCACTACTCTCAATGGCCGAGGCTTCAAGAAGTCTGAACTAGATCACACACTCTTCACTCTCACTACTCCCTCAGGTATGATTGCACTCCTTGTGTATGTTGATGATATCATTATCACAGGAAGTGATAAGGAAGGTATCATAGCAACCAAGGAGTTTCTTAAATCCATGTTTGAGATTAAAGACTTGGGAGAAATGAAATACTTTCTTGGAATTGAGATATGTAGATCCAAGGAAGGTTTATTCATGTCCCAAAGGAAATATACACTTGATCTTTTGAAAGGTGCAGGTGCTTATGGAGGCAAGACAGCAAGGATGCCTATGGAGGATGGTTACAAAGTCCCACGAGAGGGGGAGATTGAAGACAGCAAACCTTATCAGGATCCTAAACTCTATAGAAAACTAGTTGGCAAATTGATTTATCTTACCATAACTAGACCTGACATTTGTTTTGCTGTGAATCAGGTGAGTCAACACATGCAAGTGCCTAAGGAGCATCATTGGCGCATGGTGGAGAGGATCTTGATGTATCTCAACGGCTCACCTGATCAAGGAGTATGGATGGGCTGCAATGGGAGCACTGAAGTGGTTGGATACTGTGATGCGGATTGGGCTGGTGATAGAGCAGACAGGAGATCAACCACAGGCTATTGCACATTCATTGGAGGCAACTTGGTTACTTGGAAGAGTAAGAAGCAGAAGGTGGTGTCTTGTTCAAGTGCATAAACTGAGTATAGAGCTATGCTGAAGCTTACCAACGAGCTGGTGTGGATCAAAGGCATCTTGAAGCATTTGGAGATTGATCAAGCCACTCCAATGACCATGCATTGTGATAACCAAGCTGCCATCCACATTGCCTCCAACTCGGTGTTTCATGAAAGAACCAAGCACATTGAAGTTGATTGTCACAAGGTGAGGCAGATGATCATCTTAGGAGTCATCCTGCCATGCTACACAAGAAGTGAAGATCAGTTAGCAGATGTGTTCACCAAAGCTGCAAGACAAAAGACAATGGAGTCCATTTATCACTTTTGAGTGATGTAAACTATAATCTGAGTTTAGATAAGAATAGAGAAGAGATTAGAGTAGATTTAAGAGATTAAGAGACTAAATGAGAATCATTGTGCAAAGTATAGAGAGATTGATTTGTTTAGAACTGTCTAATCTTTATTAAGAGATGAGGTTACATATTTATAGTCTAAGCAACAAGGGTTTTCGTAAACCTAATCAGAGACTCTAAGCATGTGAAGTCAAATGGATAAGGCTGGCCGAGTTTGAATCCATCCAATGAAGGCTCCCACACGTTTGATGCCTTTGGGATCTTTGACTAAAGTAGCTTTTGCCTTTCCAGCTGTGCCAGTCTGTCAAGGCGCCTCTTATCCCCTTCCTCAACGGTCTGATGGATCAGATAAGCTCCCAAGACTTTACCCGCGGCTTGCTTCATCTGGATGAGTTACTCGGGTAACTTATAGTTACCATCATGTACAGCCTTGTACGGAATGTACGGCCTTGTACGGTCCATTCCTCCCAAGTCCATCCTAACTCCTTCATGTCTCATCTCTTCTCACTTCTCTAATCCCTTCATGCTTCTCACTTAATCATCTCCATAACTTAACACTCCCCCTCAAGCTTAGCTTTGTGAAAGCCTAAGCTTGGACAGCCATGACATCTTCCTCATTAAAAACCTTACCAAGGAAAACCCATTGGGATAAAACCTTGATAAGGGAAAAAGAGTAAAGACCTCACAGCCAAAGGGGATCAGCTCCTTCTCTTCCCAAGATCAATGAGGCCCAACCTGATGTGAATGGACTCCATTGTCTTCTGTCTTGCAGCCTTGGTGAACACATCCGCTAACTGATCTTCACTTCTTGTGTAGCATGGCAAGATGACTCCTAGGATGATCATCTGCCTCTTGTGACAATCCACTTCAATGTGCTTGGTTCTATCACTTTTAGGATTGAGTAGAGTAATCTGAGTGAATAAGAAAGACTAGAAGTGATTTAGAAGAGATTTGAGTATAAAATGAGATTAAGAGTCTAGTATAGAACCATTGAGAGACAAAGAGACTAAGAGAGACTCATAACTTTCTTACTTTGATTAATGACATGAGTTTACAATATATAGAGAGGCGACATTAGAGACTAGGGTTTAGGAAACTACACTATTACAAGGGATAAGCTTTTGCTTTAATTCAAATGATCCAATAAGCTTCCTCCTTAAGGATAAGGTTCCTTTTGCTTTATGCCAACCGCGGACAGGCTGTCATGTGCGCTCCCTTCTTCCTTTTGCAACAGTCTGATCAGATAAGGTTAAGCAAGGCTTCTTCTCAACACACAAAGTTACCTAAGTAACTTTGGTTCACCGAGGTCAAGTTACCTTGCCCAATCTGTACGGCCTAGTACGGCTTCTGTACGGCCTTGCCCAATCCTCTCCTAACTCCATTTCCCTTAGCTCCTCAAGTCATCTCTCCTCATATACTGAACTCATCTTAACACTCCCCCTCAAGCTTAGCTTTGTGAAAGTCTAAGCTTGGACAGCCATGAGATCTTCCTCATTAAAAACCTCACTAAGGAAAACCCATTGGGATAAAACCTTAATGAGGGAAAAAGAGTAAAGATCTCACAGCTAAGGGGATCAGCTCCTTCTCTTCCCAAGATCTATGAGTCCCAATCTAATGTGAATGGACTCCATAGTCTTTTGTCTTGCTGCCTTGGTGAACACATCAGCCAACTGATCTTCACTTCTCGTATAGCAAGGTAAGATCACTCCAAGCACAATCATCTGTCTCACCTTGTGGCAATCAACCTCAATGTGCTTGGTTCTCTCATGGAACACCGAGTTGGATGCAATGTGAATGGCAGCTTGATTGTCACAATGCATTGTCATTGGAGTGGCTTGATCAATCTCCAAGTGCTTCAAGATGCCTTTGATCCATACCAACTCGTTTGTAAGTTTCAGCATGGCTCTATACTCAGCTTCAGCACTTGAACATGACACCACCTTCTGCTTCTTGCTTTTCCAAGTCACCAAGTTGCCTCCAATGAATGTGCAATAGCCGGTTGTTGATCTCCTGTCGGCTCTATCTCCTGCCCAATCAGCATCACAATAGCCCACCACTTCTGTGCTTCCATTGCACCCCATCCATACTCCTTGATCCGGCGAGCCATTTAGATACATCAGCAGTCTCTCCACCATACGCCAGTGATGTTCCTTGGGAAGCTGCATGTGTTGGCTCACCTGATTCACAGCAAAACATATATCAGGCCTTGTAATGGTAAGGTAAATCAATTTGCCAACAAGTGTTCTATAGAGTTTAGGATCATGAAATGGCTTGCTGTCTTCAATCTCCCCCTCTCTTGGTACTTTGTAGCCATCCTCCATTGGCATCCTTGCTGTCTTGCCTCCATAAGCACCTGCACCTTTCAAAAGATCAAGTGTATACTTCCTTTGGGACATGAACAAACCTTCCTTGGATCTACAAATCTCAATTCCAAGAAAGTATTTCATTTCTCCCAAGTCTTTGATTTCAAACATAGACTTTAGAAACTCCTTGGTTGCTTTGATACCTTCCTTATCACTCCCAGTGATAATGATATCATCCACATACACAAGGAGAGCAACCATACCTGAGGGTGTCGTGAGTGTAAAGAGAGTGTGATCCAACTCTGACTTCTTGAAGCCTCGGCCGTTTAAAGTTGTGCTCAACTTGTTATACCAAGCTCTTGGTGATTGCTTCAACCCATAAATAGCTTTCTTTAGCCTCAGTACATTCCCTCTCTTCACTAGATGTTCCAGACCTGATGGAGGATACATATAGACTTCATCCTCAAGTTCTCCTTGTAGAAATGCATTCTTTACATCCATTTGCCATAATCCCCATCCAAGGTTCACAGCCAAGCTTAAAATAATCCTAATGGTGTGTAGCTTGGCCACTGGTGCAAATGTTTCAATGTAATCCTCTCCATATGTCTGAGTGAACCCTCTTGCTACTAGTCTAGTCTTCTTCCTCTCAATCGACCCATCAGCCTTGTACTTGATTGTAAAGATCCATCTACTAGACACAGCTTTCTTCCCTTTTGGTAGTTCACTCTCATACCATGTATCATTCTTTATCATAGCTCCTGCCTCAGCTCCTACTGATTCCTTCCATTCCTTATCCTCCATTGCCTCTTCATAGCTCCTTGGAATGTGATTCTCATCCAAGTTTACCATGAATGCGCAATGTGCTTCTGGATATTGAGCAAACGAACACACGGCCTGAGTAGGATGCTTCACAGCTTGGGCATTGTAGTACACTCTTGTGTTTACCCAACTGGAAGGATCCTTTCTCAGCCTTGTACTTCTTCTCAATACTGGCCCTTCTTGCGCCATCTCTTGTTCTTCTTCTTGTGGCAGCACACTTGTTTCAGATCTTTCTTCTCCTAGCTGACTTGCTTCAGCTCCTTCTTCCCTTAGCTGACTCTCTTCAGCTCCTTCTTCTTGATCATTTGATTCCACAGCTTGATCATGAGAGCCAGAACTCTCTTCTCTAGTTCTTGTTTCATTCCCCCCCTCATGCTCAAGGTTGGAAGTCTGATGATCCGGGACTGTGGTAGTACTTCTCCCCTCTTGATGTCCTTGATTCATGTTGATTCCAAGGCCTTCTAGGATAATCCTCAAGGTTTCAGCTCTATCAGAGGTAAGATCCTTCAAGTCTTCTTGAATCTGTTCCTCATAATATCCTTTCTCTTCAACAAACTTCACTTCTCTAGATACTAACACTCTCCTTGTGTTAGGATCATAGCACTTGTATCCTTTCTGACTTGATGAGTATCCAATGAACATTGCCTTTGAACTCTTAGCTTCTAGCTTGTTTCTTATCTCTCCAGGCACCATCACAAAACACAAACACCCAAAGACCTTCATATGCTCGAGAGAAGGCTTGTACTGATTCAGTACCTCAAATGGTGATTGTCCTTGAAGGATCAGAGTTGGTGTCCTGTTGATGAGATAACACGCCGTAGCAACAGCATCACTCCAAAACTTCTTAGGCACATTGGATTGAAACATCATGGACCTGGCTACTTCCATCAAATGCCTGTTCTTCCTCTCAGCCACACCATTCTGTTGTGGGGTATAGGGACAGCTTGTCTGATGAAGGATTCCATGCTGAGATAGGTGTAGTTTGAATGCTTGTCCCGTGTACTCTCCTCCATTATCTGACCTGAAAATCTTTATCTTGGCATTGTAATGGTTAGTCACATAGGATTGAAAGTTTTTAAATGCATCAAGTACCCTATCTTTGGTTGGAATTAAGGTTAACCAGGTGTATTTGGATTTTTCATCAATGAAAGTTACATAATACTTATGGTTTTCTCTAGATAGGCAGGGTGCAGTCCAAACATCAGAATGAATAAGATCAAAACATTTTTCATAAACAGTAGTAGACTTGGTAAAGACAGTTCTACAATGCTTGCCTAAAATGCAAGCTTCACACTCATTATTCTCAAAGGAAACACCTGGCAACATCAGTTTTAAAGCCTTATTATGAGGGTGTCCTAATCTAGCATGCCACAATGCATTTTTACTTAAACCAGAACTAGAAACAGAAGTAAACGAGCAGCTATATCTAGAAACAGGAGTGAGATCTTCAAGTAAATATAGCTCTCCTTTAGTCACTCCCTTTCCGATCATCTTGCTGCTTTTAATATCCTGAAACTTAACATCATTAGGACTGAATATAACATTGCATTGCAAATCAGTAGCACACTTCTTAACAGATAACAAGTTTGATGTGAATTCAGGCATATAAAAAGCTTTAGTTTCCTTATTAAACAGTTTAAGACTTCCTATTCCTCTAATAGGAATCTTATCTCCATTAGCAATCATTACATTTCCATTCATTGGCACAATGTTTTTAATCAAGCTAGTATCACTTATCATATGATGAGATGCACCTGAATCAATCACTAATGGCTTAATGTCATGAGAACTAGCAATATGCGCAAGGATACTAGATGGTTTGAATGCATGATCATTTCTAGCAAGGTTTGCAATCCTAGATTGATTTACCATTTCTATCAAGCTCTCATGCATCCTATCAGTTCTAGTTAGATTCTCATAGTTCTCTACCATCCTAGCACCAAAAGAATACCCAAAGATGTTACCATTCTCCTTGAACATCTTAATGAGAGCATCAAGGTCGGATCTCCTTAGATACTCTTGGTCATTGTTCCCACGGTTGCTTGGTGCCCCGGTGTAGGCAGTAAGAGACTTCCCATCCCCTGCCTCACGCCCATCTATCTCCTTTCCTTTGCTTGTACCAGCTCCACCCGTTCCATCTGATGCATTAGCCCTTGCTTCACGGTCCTTCATGAACTTTGCCGGCTTGAGGTGTGGGTGAAGGATCCAGCATTGGCTCTTCTTGTGGCCATGCTTCTTGCAGTGATCACAGTTCCCATTGAACCTCCTCTCCTCAAACTTCCCATGCACAGCAACCTTGTTTGCTTGCGGAGCTTCACTCCCCTCCTCTTGAGTTGCTTGGCTTGCAAGGGAAAGGTCTCCCTTCTTTGTAAACAGCCCAATGGAGCCTTGCTCCTTCTGAATCCGTGCACACACATCCTCAAGATCAGGTAGATTGTCCTCCCTAAGCAGGTGCTGGATGAGACCGTTGTAAGCCGGGTTCAGCGTGAGGAGTAGCCCAAAGACCTTGTCTTGCTCTCTCCTCTTGTTAAGCTCATCAGCATCCGTTGTGCTTGGCCTAAGCATCTCCATCTCGGACCAGAGACTCCTGAATCTCCCTAGATGCTTGGTGAACTCCATGTCTTCTTGTACAAGGTTGTTGATGGCTTGCTTCACTTCAAACACTCGGCTTAGGTTTGAAGTGTTGCCATACACCTTCTTCAAGGTATCCCACAGCTCTTTAGCAGACTCACAGTAGCTGTATGCATCCAGAATAGCCGGCTCAAGGGACGCATGGAGCACTGACATCACCAACATGTCCTCTTGATGCCACTTCTCTTCTGCCTTGCTTGCCGCTTCATCTTCAGCCTCTCCTTGGGTGATGAGCTTTGGAGCTTCTCCTGGTGTGATGTGCTTCCAAAGCCCCTTGCTTCCCACTGTGGTTCTCACCATCCGAGACCACACCAAGTAGTTGTTTCCCTTGAAACAAACCGCCACCTTCATGTTCATGTTCATCCCACTCTCCATGTTGAATGTAGAACCCTTTAGACTTCAATAACTTTCTCTTGAGGTAACTGTCTTGAGCGAACACTAGCAGCTTCAAACAACCAATATAACTCAGAAAGACTACCCAGAACCGCTTAAGAACACAAGAACACCAAACTGTTTCTTCAAAGTTTCAACCTTGAATCTTCAAAGAACCCAACGAAACCAAGTTCTCTAGGAACCTGGCTCTGATACCATATCACTTTTAGGATTGAGTAGAGTAATCTGAGTGAATAAGAAAGACTAGAAGTGATTTAGAAGAGATTTGAGTATAAAATGAGATTAAGAGTCTAGTATAGAACCATTGAGAGACAAAGAGACTAAGAGAGACTCATAACTTTCTTACTTTGATTAATGACATGAGTTTACAATATATAGAGAGGCGACATTAGAGACTAGGGTTTAGGAAACTACACTATTACAAGGGATAAGCTTTTGCTTTAATTCAAATGATCCAATAAGCTTCCTCCTTAAGGATAAGGTTCCTTTTGCTTTATGCCAACCGCGGACAGGCTGTCATGTGCGCTCCCTTCTTCCTTTTGCAACAGTCTGATCAGATAAGGTTAAGCAAGGCTTCTTCTCAACACACAAAGTTACCTAAGTAACTTTGGTTCACCGAGGTCAAGTTACCTTGCCCAATCTGTACGGCCTAGTACGGCTTCTGTACGGCCTTGCCCAATCCTCTCCTAACTCCATTTCCCTTAGCTCCTCAAGTCATCTCTCCTCATATACTGAACTCATCTTAACAGGTTCTCTCATGGAACACCGAGTTGGAGGCAATGTGGATGGCAGCTTGGTTATCACAATGCATTGTCATTGGCGTGGCTTGATCAATCTCCAAATGCTTCAAGATGCCCTTGATCCACACCAGCTCGTTGGTCAGCTTCAGCATAGCTCTATACTCAGCTTCTGCACTTGAGCAAGACACCACCTTCTGCTTCTTACTCTTCCAAGTAACCAAGTTGCCTCCAATGAATGTGCAATAGCCTGTGGTTGATCTCCTGTCTGCTCTATCACCAGCCCAATCCGCATCACAGTATCCAACCACTTCAGTGCTCCCATTGCAACCCATCCATACTCCTTGATCAGGTGAGCCGTTGAGATACATCAGGATTCTCTCCACCATGCGCCAGTGATGCTCCTTAGGCACTTGCATGTGTTGACTCACCTGATTCACAGCAAAACAAATGTCAGGTCTAGTTATGGTAAGATAAATCAATTTGCCAACTAGTTTTCTATAGAGTTTAGGATCCTGATAAGGTTTGCTGTCTTCAATCTCCCCCTCTCGTGGGACTTTGTAGCCATCCTCCATAGGCATACTTGCTGTCTTGCCTCCATAAGCACCTGCACCTTTCAAAAGATCAAGTGTATATTTCCTTTGGGACATAAACAAACCTTCCTTGGATCTACATATCTCAATTCCAAGGAAGTATTTCATTTCTCCCAAGTCTTTAATCTCAAACATGGATTTAAGGAACTCCTTGGTTGCTGTGATACCTTCCTTATCACTTCCTGTGATAATGATATCATCAACATACACAAGGAGTGCAATCATACCTGAGGGAGTAGTGAGAGTGAAGAGGGTGTGATCTAGTTCAGACTTCTTGAAGCCTCGGCCATTCAGAGTAGTACTCAGCTTGTTGTACCAAGCTCTTGGTGATTGCTTCAGCCCATAGATAGCTTTCTTCAGTCTCAACACATTTCCTCTCTTCACCAAGTGTTCCAAGCCTGGAGGTGGATGCATATACACTTCATCCTCCAGCTCTCCTTGTAGAAATGCATTCTTCACATCCATTTGCCATAAGCCCCATCCAAGGTTCACAGCTAAGCTCAATACAATCCGGATTGTGTGTAGTTTGGCTACTGGTGCAAAGGTCTCAATGTAATCTTCTCCATAAGTTTGAGTAAAGCCTCTTGCAACCAGTCTTGACTTCTTCCTCTCAATCTTCCCATCAGCCTTATACTTGATTGTGAAGATCCATCTACTAGTCACAGCCTTCTTCCCTTTTGGTAACTCACTCTCATACCATGTATCATTCTTGATCATAGCTCCTGCCTCAGCTCCAACTGATTCCTTCCATTCTTTATCCATCATTGCCTCTTCATAGCTTCTTGGTATGTAGTTCTCATCCAAGTTTACCATAAAGGCACAATGTTCTTCAGGATATTGAGCAAAGGAACACACAGCTTGAGAAGGATGCTCCACAGCTTGGGCATTGTAGTACACTCGCGTGTTTACCCAACTAGAAGGATCCTTTCTCAGCCTTGTGCTTCTCCTCAATACTGGTTGGTTCTGAACCTGCTCCTCTTGGACACTTGGTTCTGGTGCTTCAGCCTGAGCTTCTACTTCTCCTTGGCTTTGATCACCTTGATTGTGAGAGCCTGAAACACTCTCTTCTTCTTCTTCACTCAAGCCGGCTCCATCCTGACCACCTTCTTGAGTTTCAGATTCCCTTCCCCCCTCACGATCAAGGTGAGGTGACTGATTAGCTTCAACAGGGCCCGGAGAACTCTCATGTTGGTTCCTACTCCCCACATTTGGATCCTGGTTCATCTTGATACCTAGACCTTCCAAAATCAGTCTTAAAGCTCCGGCCTTATCTGATGTTAAATCCTTTAGCTCCTCTTGATTCTTTTCTTCATAGTATCCTCTTGCTTCTATGAACTTCACATCTCTAGAGATTAGGACTCTTCTAGTTGCTGGATCATAACACTTGTATCCCTTTTGTGTTGTTGAGTAGCCAATGAACATAGCCTTAGTGCTCCTTGCATCTAGCTTGTTTCTCAACTCTCCTGGTATCAACACAAAGCATAAACATCCAAATACTCTCAAGTAATCCACTGATGGCTTGTGCTTGTTTAGAACTTCAAATGGTGCTTGATCCTTCAACACCTTTGTGGGAATCCTGTTGATCAAATAACAAGCAGTAGCCACAGCATCACTCCAAAACCTCTTTGGAACATTTGCTTGGAACATCAGTGACCTAGCAACCTCCATCAAGTGTCGGTTCTTCCTCTCAGCTACCCCATTCTGTTGTGGAGTATAAGGACAGCTTGTTTGATGCAAGATCCCATGATGCTCTAGATGACTCTTGAACGCATAGCTTGTGTACTCCCCTCCATTATCTGATCTAAAAATTTTAATCTTGGCATTATAATGGTTAGTCACATAAGCTTGAAAGTTCTTAAATGCATCTATCACTCTATCTTTTGATGGGATTAAAGTTAACCAGGTGTATTTGGATTTTTCATCAATGAATGTGACAAAGTATTTATGATTGTCTCTAGATATGCAAGGTGCAGTCCACACATCAGAATGAATAAGATCAAAGCACTTATCATAAACACTAGTAGAGTTTGGAAATACAGTTTTACAATGCTTGCCTAAGATGCAAGCTTCACAATCCTTATTCTCAAATAAAACACCTGGTAACATCAAGTTCAAAGCTCTACCATGAGGATGTCCTAATCTAGCATGCCACAAAGCATTTTTATTTAAACTAGAAGCAGTAGTAAACGAGCAATTGTAATTGGAAACAGGATCAAGTTCTTCAAGCAAGTACAACTCTCCTTTAGTGATTCCTTTTCCAATCAAGTGGCTGCTCTCAATATCCTGAAACTTTACATCATTAGGACTGAATATAACATTGCAATTCAAATCAGTTGTGCATTTCTTAACAGATAGCAAGTTAGATGTAAATTCAGGCATGTAGAAAGCTCTAGTGTTCTTATCAAACAACTTCAAGTTTCCTATTCCTCTAATAGGGATCTTGTCCCCATTTGCAATCATAACATGTCCACTAGTTGGTTCTATATCCTTAATCAGATTTGTATCACTAATCATGTGATGAGAAGCACCAGAATCAACAATTAATGGCTTAGTTACACTGCTAGCATTATGACACAGGTTCAAAGGTGACCTAAATGCATTTAGTTCATGATTCATCCTAGCATTTCTAGCAAAGGTGTACTCATGTCTAGCCTGTTCATTGCTTTCAACTCTATCCATCCTAGCAATATCAGTAACATAAGGAGAGGTTTCTATAGTCTTAGCTATCATGGATGCACCAAAGGAGTACCCATGAGTGTTACCATTCTCCTTGAGCATTTTGATGAGAGCATCCATCTCGGATCTCCTGATGAAGTCCTGATCATTGCCACGGATGGTAGGAGCTCCTGAGTATGTCACCAGTGCCTTGCCATCACCCTCACGCCTCTCTCCTTCTGCTCCACGGCTAGATGATCCGGCTCCACTTGTTCCTTCAGAAGCATGAGCTTTGGCCTCCCTCTCCTTCATGAACTTCGCTGGCTTCAGATGAGGATGTAGTATCCAGCACTGGCTCTTCTTGTGTCCATGCTTCTTGCAGTGATCACAATTGCCATTGAACTTCCTATCTTCATACTTGCCGTGTGCTGCTCTGTTGGCTTGTGGTATCTCCTCATGATCAGTTTGCGCAGCATTGGCTAGGGACAAGTCTCCTTTACCACCAAACAAGCCAATGGAGCCTTGCTCCTTTTGTATCTGAGCACACGCATCCTCCAAGTCAGGAAGCTTATCAGCCCTCAACATATGCTGAATCAACCCACTGTAGCTTGGATTCAATGTCAGCAACAACCCAAAGACCTTGTCTTGCTCTCTTCTTTCATTCAGCAGCTCCGGATCAGTTGTGCTAGGCCTCAGCATCTCCAGCTCTGACCAGAGTGTCCGGAACCTCCCCAAATGCTTAGTAAACTCCATGTCCTCCTGAGTTAGATCATTCAAAGCTTTCTTCACTTCAAAGACCCGGCTGAGGTTAGAGGTGTTTCCATACACCTTCTTCAACGTTTCCCACAGCTCCTTGGCTGTCTCACAGTAGCTGTAAGCATCAAGAATGGCTGGCTCCAATGAGCTATGAAGAGCAGACATCACCATCATGTCCTCTTGTTGCCACTTCTCAGCTTCAGCTTCCGAGACACTCTCCTTGTCTCCTCCTTGAGTAATGAGTTTTGGAGCCTCACCAGATGTGATGTGCTTCCATAAACCCTTACTTCCCACAGCAGTCTTCACCATCCTAGACCATACTAGGTAGTTACTTCCCTTGAAAGTCACAGCAACCTTCATCTTGGAACCACTCTCCATCTTAAGCGGCTTCACTTCAATAACTTGTAAAAGACTTGATCTTGAGACTCAGAACTACAACACCAGCTCAAACCCTTCCGTGCCTTGTCTTTACTCTTCAAAGAACCCTCAAACAGCTAGATAAGACTCCCGGAATGAAGATGTAGCTCTCGGGATGCAGCTTCTTCCAAGAACACTCACACCACTCTCACTTGATCTCTCAAAGTTTCAAGGTTGAATCTTCAAGAGAAAAACGCCAAGAACTCAGATTGAAATCAACCTGGCTCTGATACCATATCACTTTTGAGTGATGTAAACTATAATCTGAGTTTAGATAAGAATAGAGAAGAGATTAGAGTAGATTTAAGAGATTAAGAGACTAAATGAGAATCATTGTGCAAGTATAGAGAGATTGATTTGTTTAGAACTGTCTAATCTTTATTAAGAGATGAGGTTACATATTTATAGTCTAAGCAACAAGGGTTTTCGTAAACCTAATCAGAGACTCTAAGCATGTGAAGTCAAATGGATAAGGCTGGCCGAGTTTGAATCCATCCAATGAAGGCTCCCACACGTTTGATGCCTTTGGGATCTTTGACTAAAGTAGCTTTTGCCTTTCCAGCTGTGCCAGTCTGTCAAGGCGCCTCTTATCCCCTTCCTCAACGGTCTGATGGATCAGATAAGCTCCCAAGACTTTACCCGCGGCTTGCTTCATCTGGATGAGTTACTCGGGTAACTTATAGTTACCATCATGTACAGCCTTGTACGGAATGTACGGCCTTGTACGGTCCATTCCTCCCAAGTCCATCCTAACTCCTTCATGTCTCATCTCTTCTCACTTCTCTAATCCCTTCATGCTTCTCACTTAATCATCTCCATAACTTAACACCATTCACATCAGGTTGGGCCTCATTGATCTTGGGAAGAGAAGGAGCTGATCCCCTTGGCTGTGAGGTCTTTACTCTTTTTCCCTTATCAAGGTTTTATCCCAATGGGTTTTCCTTGGTAAGGTTCTTAATGAGGAAGATCTCATAGCTATCCAAGCTTAGGCTTTCACAAAGCTAAGCTTGAGGGGGAGTGTTGAGTTGAGTTGCGTATAAGTGTGAAGCAAGTGAGGAGTTGAGACTAAGGAGATGAGTTGAAGCTTGGGAAGGTTTGGGCAAGGTCCGTACAAGTCCGTACAGTCCGTACATGACCGTACACATGAAGATGGGTGAAACCTTGACAAGGGTAAAGAAGTTACTTGCGGTAACTTAGGTGAAGGGAAGGAACTTACCTGGATGCATCAGACCGTTTAGGGATAAGGTAGAGCGCGCCTTGACAGGCTGGAACAGCTGGAAAGGCAAGAGCATCTCGGTCCAAGATGCTAGATGCTCCGCGCATGTGGAGAAGCTAATTGGCTTGTTCAAATGAGCTTATCCTCTCCTGATTGACCTCACATGCTTTAGTCTTCTCTTGATTTCGAAAACCCTTGTATGCTCACACTATATATTGTAACTCATGTCCTTAATGAAAGATTAGACAGTTCTAAACAATCTTTCTCTTTACTCATTTCACTATGATTCTCCATTAGTCTCTAAGTTGTCTCTTAATCTCTTATTCTCCTTCTTTAATCCTTTCTAAACTCAGATAATCCTTTACATTCCTAAAAGTCATACATCCCAACTGTTATGAGATTTATTCAACTTCCTGGTGATTCTCCAACACTTTATGTATCCAAATCAAGCTTCTTACAAAGTGATTCATCCTGGTTTGATTGGAACGACGAAGAAGCTATGAGATTAAGAGATCTTTAGAGTAACTAGAATGTAAGTGAGAGTTTTAGGTGAAGTTTAGAAGAGATTATGAAAGACTAAGTAACTTTGAGAAACGTTTAGAGTCTAAGAGAGAACCATAGTGTCTAAGAGATTAGAGAGACTCAAACTGCATAATCTTTATTAGTGTTGATGAGTTACAATATATAGGAGAGCTACTAGGGTTTACAAAGCGCAAGGTTAAGGAGTAAGCATGTGAAGTCAAGGTAAAGGATTCAAATTAGCCACTAAGAGGCATCACACGCTTATGGCATCTTGGACTAAAGTTGCTTTAGCTTTCCAGCCTGTCCCAGCCTGGCAATGCGCGTCCCTTATCCCTTAAACGGTCTGATCCTTCTCCACTTGAGTAACTCTTCCATAGTTACCGTTTCACTTGTGCAAGGTAAGTTTAGGTTGAGGCTTGGATGGTACGGACTGTACGGCTTGTACGGCCTTGTACGGACGTCCGTACCATGCTCTCCCTAAACTCCCTTAAGCTTCCTCATCTCCTTTCCTCTTCAACTCCTTAGCTCTTCATACATATACTCAGCTCAACTCAACACTCCCCCTCAAGCTTAGCTTTGTGAAAGCCTAAGCTTGGACAGCCACAAGATCTTCCTCATTAAAAACCTCACCAAAGAAAACCCAATGGGATAAAACTTTGATGAGGGAAAAAGAGTAAAGACCTTGCAGCTAAGGGGACTAGCTCCTTCTCTTCCCAAGATCAATGAGGCCCAACCTGATGTGAATGGACTCCATTGTCTTCTGTCTTGCAGCCTTGGTAAACACATCCGCTAACTGATCTTCACTCCTTGTGTAGCATGGCAAGATGACTCCTAAGGTGATCATCTGCCTCACCTTGTGACAATCAACTTCAATGTGCTTGGTTCTCTCATGGAACACCGAGTTGGAGGCAATGTGAATGGCGGCTTGGTTGTCACAATGCATGGTCATTGGTGTGGCTTGATCAATCTCCAAATGCTTCAAGATGCCTTTGATCCATACTAACTCGTTGGTGAGCTTCAGCATGGCTCTATACTCAGCTTCTGCACTTGAGCAAGACACCACCTTCTGTTTCTTACTCTTCCAAGTCACCAAGTTGCCTCCAATGAATGTGCAATAGCCTGTGGTTGATCTCCTGTCTGCTCTATCACCAGCCCAATCCGCATCACAGTATCCCACCACTTCAGTGCTTCCATTGCAGCCCATCCATACTCCTTGATCAGGTGAGCCGTTGAGATACATCAAGATCCTCTCCACCATGTGCCAGTGATGTTCCTTAGGCACTTGCATGTGTTGACTCACCTGATTCACAGCAAAACAAATGTCAGGTCTAGTTATAGTAAGATAAATCAATTTGCCAACTAGTTTTCTATAGAGTTTAGGATCCTGATAAGGTTTGCTGTCTTCAATCTCCCCCTCTCGTGGAACTTTGTAGCCATCCTCCATAGGCATCCTTGCTGTCTTGCCCCCATAAGCCCCTGCACCTTTCAAGAGATCAAGTGTATATTTCCTTTGGGACATGAATAAACCTTCCTTGGATCTACATATCTCAATCCCAAGAAAGTATTTCATCTCTCCCAAGTCTTTAATCTCAAACATGGACTTAAGAAACTCCTTGGTTGCAATGATACCTTCCTTATCACTCCCTGTGATAATGATATCATCAACATACACAAGGAGTGCAATCATACCTGAGGGAGTTGTGAGTGTGAAGAGAGTGTGATCTAGTTCAGACTTCTTGAAGCCTCGGCCATTCAGAGTTGTGCTCAGCTTGTTGTACCAAGCTCTTGGTGATTGCTTCAACCCATAGATAGCCTTCTTCAGTCTCAACACATTTCCCTTCTTCACTAAGTGTTCCAAGCCTGGTGGGGGATGCATATATACTTCATCCTCAAGTTCCCCTTGTAGGAATGCATTCTTCACATCCATTTGCCATAAGCCCCATCCAAGGTTCACAGCCAAGCTTAATACAATTCGGATTGTATGCAACTTAGCTACTGGTGCAAATGTCTCAACATAATCCTCTCCATAGGTTTGAGTAAAGCCTCTTGCAACCAGTCTTGACTTCTTCCTCTCAATCTTTCCATCCGCTTTGTACTTGATTGTGAAGATCCATCTACTAGTCACAGCCTTCTTCCCTTTTGGTAACTCACTCTCATACCATGTATCATTCTTGATCATAGCTCCTGCTTCATCTCCTACTGACTCTTTCCATTCTTTATCCTTTATTGCCTCTTCATAGCTTCTTGGGATGTGATTCTCATCCAAGTTTACCATGAAAGCGCAATGTGCTTCTGGATATTGAGCAAAGGAGCACACGGCTTGAGAAGGATGCTCCACAGCTTGGGCATTGTAGTACACTCTCGTGTTTACCCAACTGGAAGGATCCTTCCTTATCCTTGTACTCCTTCTTAGTGGCTGCACAACCGGTTCTTCTTCCTGTTGTTCTTCTACCACTTCATCTTGAGAAGGTGTTTGTATCACACCATGATCATGCCCATGACCATCAGAGCCTATGCTCTCTTCTCCTTCATCTTGGTTAGTCTCTTGCGTAGGCTCCTCCTCATGTGTCTCTCCTCCCTCATGATCAAGGTGGGATGGTGAACCAACTTCAGGAGGTGTTGTTGCGTGATCTCTTGGATCCTGGGATGTACTGATTCCAAGACCTTCAAGGATGATCCGCAAGGTGGTGGCCTTGTCTGATGTTAAGTCCTTCAAGTCTTCTTGGTTCTTTTCTTCATAGTATCCTCTATCTTCCAAGAACTTCACATCTCTAGATACAAGAACTCTCCTTGCTATAGGGTCATAGCATTTGTATCCTTTCTGTGTAGCTGAGTATCCTATGAACACAGCCTTAGTACTTCTTGCTTCTAGCTTGTTGATCATCTCTCCTGGTTTGAGCACAAAGCATAGACATCCAAAGACTCGCAAGTAATCAAGCACTGGTTTGTACCTGTTCAGAACTTCAAATGGAGCCTTCTCATTCAGAACCTTGGTTGGAGTTCTGTTGATCAAGTAACAAGCAGTGGCCACCGCATTGTTAAGATGAGTTCAGTATATGAGGAGAGATGACTTGAGGAGCTAAGGGAAATGGAGTTAGGAGAGGATTGGGCAAGGCCGTACAGAAGCCGTACTAGGCCGTACAGATTGGGCAAGGTAACTTGACCTCGGTGAACCAAAGTTACTTAGGTAACTTTGTGTGTTGAGAAGAAGCCTTGCTTAACCTTATCTGATCAGACTGTTGCAAAAGGAAGAAGGGAGCGCACATGACAGCCTGTCCGCGGTTGGCATAAAGCAAAAGGAACCTTATCCTTAAGGAGGAAGCTTATTGGATCATTTGAATTAAAGCAAAAGCTTATCCCTTGTAATAGTGTAGTTTCCTAAACCCTAGTCTCTAATGTCGCCTCTCTATATATTGTAAACTCATGTCATTAATCAAAGTAAGAAAGTTATGAGTCTCTCTTAGTCTCTTTGTCTCTCAATGGTTCTATACTAGACTCTTAATCTCATTTTATACTCAAATCTCTTCTAAATCACTTCTAGTCTTTCTTATTCACTCAGATTACTCTACTCAATCCTAAAAGTGATATGGTATCAGAGCCATGTTGAACTGAAGAGAAGATGGAGCTTGTACAATAATAGGGCAAGCTCTAGAAGATGTCCAGAAGAGTTCAATCAAGCTTCAGAAGTTATTAGAAATGAATGCAAAGAAGAGACAAGATCTAAGAAGTGTCTTGAAGGTGTATACAAGACATTGGAGGAGTTTGGGAGATTATGGTTGATGGTGCAAAGATAGGGATCGGCCTGTACGGACGGACGTACGGATGGTACGGACCGTACGGACATGATCAACCCAAAACTTATCAGGTAGACCATTTGAGCACATTTGAGGAATGTGCAATCTTAGGGCACAAGGTGTACGGTCATGACATCCGTACAGCCAAGTCTGATCATGTCTTGGGAGACAAGGCAAGGAGAAGGGCGTGTGAGACTATCCAAGGGAGAAAGATCCATTTGGCATATTCAAAGATGCCTTAGGAAGCAACCAGGAAGGTGCCTTTCTCTCCAGCTCACACAGACCAATCACAGCCAAGTATTCAGTCCACAAGACAGCTCATGACAGCCTGTAAAGGCCAGACTCGCCAAAGACTCCCATTGGCCAAGCATGTGATGATTCTGGTCCATAGAATTCAAATGGGCGCTCCCCTTTATGCTGACTTCACATGCTTAGGTTATCTGATGAATTCAGCCTCCATTTATGTATTTAAGCTTCTTGTAAACAATTGGAAACATTAAGTGAGTAAGGGGGTTTTCCCTTCTCCTTCTCTAATCTTCAGTCTCTTATTCTCTCAGTTTCTCTCTAGTCTCTTAAGTCTCTCAATCTCTGTTCTTAAGTCTCACATACTCATAAACACTCTCACTAATCCTTTCCTATATATCACCTAGAACAAGCTCTAATCATTCTTCATTGAAGCTTATACACACACACATACTACCAGAGTAGAGATCTCTTTAAAAATCATATGGTATCAGAGCCAGGTTCATCAGAACCTGAGCTGTAGCTTCCGCACAACACAAGCTCTACCCTCAGCTCAAATCCAACCCTTGAAGACATTCCCATCCGAGTTCAGTTTCTCCATGAGAAGAAGACTGAAGGGCGTGTCTCTTATCCTTTCTCATGTCTATCCTGATGGAGAGACTCATTGGAAGCAGAAGTGTATGGAGAGGACTCACGAACCTCATCCAAGGCGCCTCCTCCAAGAGCTTTCTTCACCCGGTTCATCATGAAAGCTGTCAAGATGATGGCGCCTAGAAGACTTGAAGAAAGGAGGAGTCTTTGAGTTGGAGAAACAAGAAGGTGGCCATGAACTGAAGGAGTAGGAGGTGGGTGACTATCCAGACTCTCAGATTCAACAAAAGCCATGGCCAGTCCCCTTGGAGTTTTAAGGAACCAACCTGGTTCCTTGTGTAAGCGATTTTAAAACCCTCTTGATAATGAGCTTGTGTTGTTGACTGGTTGTATTGTGTGATGTGCTTGAAAACCTGAGGACTGTTAAAGATTGATAAATTAAAATGTTTAGAATCTGTCCCAGGATACTTTAAGAGCTTGGTTTGGTGACTAAATGTGATTAATATGCTTAGTTTCGTTTCATAGTGATGCTTAGAGTGATTAACTGAATCTGCTTGCATACATGGATTGAAACTGAATTTAAAGCTGTTGCATATAGTCTTGTGGCTGTCTTACATTGAAGCATTAGATTCATGTCTAAAATGCTGAGTAAAGAAGCTTTTAAAAGTGCCTAAGTAACTTGTCTTGAATCTGTTAGGATCTTGCTTGTTCTTAGAGAGCTAGCTTGCAAAGAATAGAACTTGATAATGCCTTGTGTCTATCTGTTGCACTGCTTGTGAGATTGGGAATCAAACCTGATGATTAATCAAGGATTGATCCCAATACTCTTGTGTCTTATCCTTGCTGGAGTTTGAGTGGTGTTTCAGGTTCACAAGAAGTGTTCTCTGCTCACCACCTATCCAAGACAAGAGGAAGACTTGAACCATTGTGTGGAGCAATGGGAAGATACTTGTGTGTAGAAGCTGGTTTAAGAAGCGCAGACCACAAGGTTGTTGAGCTCCTGGTTCAAGACATACAAGCGGAAGACCAACCATTGTGTGGAGCAATGGGAAGGTTCTTGTATGTAGAAGCCGGTTTAAGAAGCGCAGGCCACGAGGTTGTTGAGCTCCTGGTTCAAGGCACACAAGAAGAAGAAGGTCACCACCTATGCCATGAGGAAGGCCGGTGATCTGAGGGTACTTGAAGCTTAAAGCAAAAGGATGGATCAGTGATTTAAGCGCAGCTGTTAGGGTGATGTGCTCCTGGTCTTGAAGTTCATTGAGGCTCATTTCAAGCTTGGATCTCCCCTATTCTCGGTCTCAAGCTTGCAGTGCTAGTATTCAAATGAGCAACCTGAAGAGCTAAAGTTCAAGACCTGTTTCCTCTTTATCATTACAATAGAATGATAAAATGAAGCCTGTTGCCAACATTCTGTGGGAAGTCCACAGCCTGCTCCAAAGAGGGTAGAGAGGATGTTGTGACAATGGAGAGATGACGTGTTATTCTGTCCATGGTGGTTTAGTCACCATAGCCTACACATCAGATGAGTGTAGAGAGGACAGTCGACATATAAAGAAGAGCATCACCAGGAAGTAGAGGCAATTTAAACCAAGACCAGTGCAAGCCCATTGCAAGCTGATCATGGAGTGATCCAGCCGAAGTAGAGGGAAGAAGAAAGCTACTCAATAAGCTTCTGGTGTGAGATGCTTGGAGAGTGAGCATTGCAAGAGGGATGGGCACACCAAGGAAAGGTGTTGAATACTGAATCCAAGCATCAAACCTGCCAAGTTTAAGTGAACCGTGCCCATGGAGGTTCAAGAGATCAGCTCGGATCTCTTGTTTGTAAGCAAACCTCTTAACCCTTAATAAGAACTTGTGTCTTTATTTATTGTGCTGTGAGTGGTGTCTAGAGTCCCAGAATCTCATGTTTTGTTTATTGCATTGTCTTGAGTGTTGTCATAGCTTGAATCATCATGAATGTGTTGTAGAATTGAGTAGAATGTCTCTGCTGCTTGCATCATGATTGATAAGTTCTTTTGCATACATAAGCATATCTCATACTGTCTAAGTTGCTTGCATCATTGGTTCTGATTGAAACTGTTGTGCATAGCTTTAATATAAATCATGGATTGAACCTGTTGCATTCATATAGCTAATGCTTTAAGATTGTGCATTCATGTAGTAATGCATTTAAAAATGAGTCTAAATTGCAAATGTACTGATGAAAGCTTGCATTGAATTTAGAGAACTTAATAATCATAATAACCTAGGATGTCAATATAGTGTTTAGAACTTGCATAGTCATTGTTAGAGATAGAAATCTACTTGTCTTGACTTAGGCTGTTCTGATTGTTGCTATGCCATAGTTAAATCCATCAGTGATGTCTTACAAGCATTTAGAAGTATGTCTAAGCTACTTGAATCATTGGCTGTGATAGAACTAGTGAGCATAAGCATGAATTGAGTCAAACTTATTGCCTTGATTGCATAAGTATCATCTAGTCTTGTGTTCATTTGAAGTGAATCTGTTTCATTCATAGTTAGTGTGTAACCTAATGCATTCATCTATTGTTGCATTTAAAAAAAAAAAAAAAAACAAACTGAATTGAACCTAAAAAGATCAGTGTATCTTTGCAAAGTATACATTGTCTTTACCTATTCTTGTCTTGATTGTCTAGCTTGTTTCAAGTATCATATATTATTGTGGCATTGGTGATCAAACAGGATGGATGATCTTGGTTTGATCCCAATGGGATGATCTGATCTTGCATTGAGTTGTGGTGGTGTTAGGTACACAAGGGAAGTGATACATGTAACTCGCCATCAACCAAGAATGTAGAGACAAAGGTCTTGTGCCATTGCATATCATCACTTGGACATGTTAGTCCATAATCTACAGGAAGTGTAGTGTGATTGATTATGCAATGAGAGCTGGCCATTGCATAATACCATTGGACATATCTAGTCCTTAGTCTACAGGAAGTGTAGCATGGGTCATTATGCAATGAGAGATGTGTCTTGTGAGACTCTCTATGGTGATTCAAACACCCTAATTCCTGGTTAAGGAAGAGAGAAAACTCACAAGAAGAAAGCTATCATAAAAGATGATAGTTATTAGACCATGGAGATGCATAGGATCATCACAAGCTTAGCTCCTTCTAGTCTCGGTTCTAAGCTTGAGGGGGAGTCTTAATGCATATGATCCATGGTCAGTAACAAGTCTTTGCAAAGGCTTCTACAAGGATCATCAACCGGACCAAGTCAGTGGCGTGTCTAGGCAAGAGGCTGTTCAGAGCAGCCTTGGCGAGTGAGGAAGAAGGCTCTCCATCAATGCGGCTTCAATGAGAGGTGATTGAGGAGAAGCTGATGAATCCATTCTGCCTTTCCAAGGAGTTGATGATGCCATGAAGATGGTGCATTGAGAGAGTTTGGAAACTCACAAAAACACAAGGGAAGTTCCCTTAGACTTTTAAAACTCTTTTCAATCTTTTTCATTCATCTTACTCATTGCTTGTGCTTGAAAAGATACTTAAGATGATTATGATTGAATTGTGAGATTGTGTGCATCAAGTGTGATGCAGGATATTCATTTTCTTGTTTTTGATAGGTACTGATGCACCTTTGGGATAATGTATCAGGTACCATTGCTTGAGCCTCACTAAAGATGTTCCTGATCAGTTCCTAGCTTCTCTAAGATGGCTGAGAAGTCTGTTGAGAGGGGGAGATCCAAACCAGTTCTATGAAGAGGGCAAGCTAATGAACTCCTAGGATGCTTCTTTGGATTGAATTGGATAGATCCTTGTATAAACGAATCAGAGACTCAAGTTTATCAAGGTGATGGATCGTTTGGTGACACAAAGAGTTGCGGAATGGCTCCTTGATACTCCTAGATGACTAGCTTGGATATTACACACCAAAATAGACACCCTTAGTTGTTGGATATGACACACCAACGAGATTCACTCAAGACTTGATGAGAAGTAAAGAGAGAACAAAGAAATCTGATAGATTTGTAGAAAAAGGATTGTCATTAAAAGAGAGAACGCAAACACACTTATATAGAGAAGTATGGAACAGGCTCCATATTCTCGAGATCATTAAAGGGAACAGGCTCCCTTGGAACTACAACAAAGACTAAAGACTTATTCAAATTCGAAAAGAGTTTTTAAAACATGAAATAAAAACCATAGTTTAAAAATAACCTAAGGTGGAACCGTGATACATCATCTAAGGTTTATGTAAGTAACTTGTGGCCTCATTAAAAACCTTCCTTTGGAAAACCCAATGGGACAAAACCAAAGGCTAGGAAAAGAGCACACACAAGCACTTGCTTAGATGATGATCAGTTTGAAACCATTGCTTGAATGGTGATAAGAGTGTCTTGATTGATCAAACGTCCATCAAGACCGTCTTCTTGCTTCCATGAGATCATAAGTAGACTTCCAACAGCTTCTTTGAGTCTTCTAGCTTTGGCGCGAGTGATGGGACCTGGTGGAATGACTAAGGCATCATCTTCTTCCCTTGATTGGTCTTTGAACTCTTTATCTCCATCCTTGTGCCGGTCCATGATCATATCATCCCCTCCCTCTTGAAAAGGATTTGTCCTCAAATCTGGCTCATCTGCAAAATAAGGAACCAAGTCAGTGATATTAAAACTATTGCTCACATCATACCTTCCTTGGAGATCCAGCTTGTAAGCATTGTTGCCGATTTTCTTTATGATCTCAAATGGTCCATCAATCCTTGGCATGAGCTTGGATTTCCTCTCATTAGGAAATCTTTCTTTCCTTAGGTGAATCCAGACTTGATCACCCACTTCAAAGACTCTTTCACGCCTCCCCTTGTTTGCTTGTTTGGCATATTGCTTAGTCTTCTCTTCTATGTTGCGCCTTGCTTGTTCATGAAGTTGTTGTACCTTCTCTGCCTTCTTCTTGCCATCAAGACTAACTCTTTCACACTCAGGTAAAGGTATTAGATCCAAAGGAGAGATGGGATTGAACCCATAAACAATTTCAAATGGAGAAAACTTAGTAGCAGAATGCACAGCATGATTATATGCAAATTCACAATGAGGCAAACAATCTTCCCATGATTTCAAGTTCTTCTTTATAATTGCACGCAAGAGTGTACCAAGAGTTCTATTAACTACTTCAGTCTGACCATCAGTTTGTGGGTGACAAGTAGTAGAAAATAATAGCTTAGTGCCTAGTTTAGACCAGAGAGTTTTCCAAAAGTAGCTTAGGAACTTAGTATCTCTATCAGATACAATAGTCTTAGGCATGCCATGTAAACGCACAATCTCCTTAAAGAACAAGTTAGCTACATGCAATGCATCATCAGTTTTATGACAAGCAATGAAGTGTGCCATCTTAGAAAATCTATCAACTACCACAAAGATTGAATCTTTACCAGTACGAGTTCTAGGCAATCCAACAATGAAGTCCATAGAGATATCATTCCAAGGATGATAAGGGATGGGTAAAGGCGTGTACAAACCATGGTTTTGGACTTTGGACTTAGCTTGTTTACAAGTTGCACACCTTTCACAGAGTCTTTCCACATCTCTTTTCATCCGCGGCCAGTAGAAGTGATCCTGCAAGGTCTTGAGAGTTTTTGCGACACCAAAATGTCCCATGAGGCTTCCTCCATGAGATTCCCTAACAAATAAATCTCTCAAAGAACAATTAGGCACACAAAGTCTATTATCATAGAAAAGAAATCCATCCTGCCTAAAGTAATGTCCAGCAGCAAATTTCTCACAAGACTTATAAGCATCTTTAAATTCAGGATCATTCTCATACATTACTTTAATCTGCTCAAATCCTAATAGCTTAACATCAAGAGTGTTCAAGAGAACATACCTTCTGGATAGTGCATCAGCAACTATGTTTTCCTTACCTTGTTTATACTTGATGACATAAGGAAATGTCTCAATGAACTCAACCCACCTTGCGTGTCTCTTGCTGAGTTTGTTTTGGCTTTTAAGGTACTTGAGAGACTCATGATCAGTGTGAATGACAAACTCCTTGGGCCATAGGTAATGCTGCCATGTCTGCAAAGCCCTCACCAAAGCGTAGAGTTCCTTGTCATAAGTAGCATAGTTGAGAGTCGCTCCTCCTAGTTTCTCACTGAAATATGCTATGGGTCTCTTCTCCTGCATAAGAACAGCACCAATTCCAATTCCTGAAGCATCACATTCAATTTCAAAAGTTTTATTGAAATCAGGAAGTATAAGAAGAGGGGCATTAGTAAGCTTCTCTTTTAGGCATTGAAAGGCAAGTTCTTGTGCTTCTCCCCATTTGAATCCAACTTCTTTCTTGATCACCTCAGTCAATGGAGCGGCTATGGTGCTAAAATCTTTTACAAACCGTCGGTAGAAGCCAGCTAATCCATGGAAGCTTCGCACTTCACTGATGGTTTTAGGAATCGGCCACTCTTGTATTGCTTTCACCTTCTCTTGATCTACCTTTACTCCATCTGCACTCACAACAAAGCCTAGAAAAACCAAGTGATCCGTTCCAAAAGTACACTTCTTAAGGTTAGCAAAAAGAGATTCCTTTCTAAGCACATCAAGAACAGCTCTAAGATGTCCTATATGATCATTAAAGCTCTTACTGTATACAAGGATGTCATCAAAGTATACCACAACAAATATGCCAATGAATGATCTAAGAACATGATTCATTAATCTCATGAATGTACTAGGTGCATTGGTTAATCCAAATGGCATGACTAACCACTCATAAAGACCATGTTTAGTTTTGAATGCAGTTTTCCATTCATCTCCTTCTTTCATCCTAATCTGATGGTATCCACTTTTCAAATCAATCTTAGAAAATATGCAGGAACCATGCAATTCATCAAGCATATCATCTAATCTAGGAATAGGATGGCGATACTTTACAGTGATGTTGTTGATGGCTCTACAATCAACACACATGCGCCAGCTTCCATCTTTCTTAGGCACAAGAAGCACTGGTACTGCACATGGGCTCATGCTCTCACGGATATGCCCCTTTGCCATCAACTCCTCAACTTGTTTTTGCAGTTCTTTAGTCTCCACGGGATTAGTCCTATAAGCTGGCCTATTTGGAAGTGTAGAACCAGGAACAAAATCAATCTGATGCTCAATCCCTCTAAGAGGTGGAAGACCAATTGGATTATCTTCAGGAAATACATCTTCAAATTCCTGTAAAAGACACTTAATTTCACTCGGATATACCGGTGTTGGGTCAGTAACATTCAAAAGAGACTCTTTAAAGATAAGTAAAAGAATAGATTGATGAGCATTGAGAGTTCTTTTGATTTCACCCGATTTGGCATAGAGACTATGCTGCTTCTTTGATTCAGGTTTGAGGTCTATTTCTTTCTTCTTTTGTAGCTGCAGTTGATCTTGATGAACTTCCTTTGGTGTTAGAGGAACCAGCACAGTCTTCTTTCCTTTGAACTCAAACGTGTGCTTGTTGGTGTAGCCATCATGTATCACTCGTCTATCTGATTGCCATGGCCGACCAAGAAGGATATGTCCAGCTTCCATAGGCAATACATCACAGAGAACCTCATCCTCATACCTTCCAATTGCAATGGGAACCGAAACCTGACTAGAAACCCTCATTTCTCCTTCTTCATTCAACCATTGAAGCCGGTAGGGCTTTGGATGTTTCTGTACTTGGAGGCCAAGCTTCTTTACCATAGTTTCACTAGCTACATTCACACAACTTCCTCCATCAATGATAAGACTACAGACCTTTCCTTGCACAAGGCACCGAGTGTAGAATAGATTCTCTCTCTGTTCTTGCTCTTCAGCTTTACTTTGCAAACTCAAAGTTCTTCTAGCCACCAATAACCTTCCTTTCACGGGTTCTTCTTCATATTCTTCTTCAATAAGCGCCTTACACTCAGACTCTGAAAGCTCATCCTCAGATTCATACTCTCCATTCTCAAGAAGAATCATGATTCTTTTATTGGTGCACTCATTTGCATAATGGCCTCTACCCTGACACTTAAAGCACTTAACATCTCTAGCTCTTGCACTTGAAACCTCGGCCTTTCCTTTATCCTTGCTGTAAAAGGAATTTGGCTTTGAGTCTTCTTTCAGTTGCGGTTTGCTTTCCTTTTGATAGCTAGACTTTTCTTCTTTAGTTCCCTGAAGTCTGGTGTTGTAACGAGAATGAGAATGGCCCTTCCTCTTAACTTGTTGCTCAACTAGTATAGCTTTGTGAAGCATCTCTTCTATCTCCACATAGTGCTGCATCTCAACATTATCTTGTATCTCTCGGTTGAGACCTCCTAAGAACCTAGCCATAGTAGCTTCTTTATCTTCAGAAACACGAGCTCTCAGCATCAACAGCTCCATGTCTTGATAGTATTCTTCAACAGATCGAGATCCTTGGGTGAGTCTTCTTAACTTCTGGTGCAAGTCGCGATGATAGTGATTTGGCACAAATCTTTTACGCATGAGAGCCTTCATCTCGTGCCATGTTTCAACGGGATACTCTTGGTTAAGTCTCCTGGTAGTCACAAGCTGGTCCCACCAACTCAGCGCATAGTCATGGAACTCAGTTGCTGCTATCTGAATCCTTTGGGCATTGGTGTAGTGCTTACAGTTAAACACCAACTCCATCTTCTTTTCCCATTCCAAGTAAGCATCCGGATCAACTTTGCCATGGAAAGGAGGTATCTTCAGCTTTAAACCAGCAAGATCATCTCTGTAAGTTCTCCTTTCATCATGATCTCTTCTATGTCTCCTTCTACTATCTCTAGAAGAGGAACTGCTGTGCGTGGCTCGGTTACGCTCATAGTAGTGGTCTGTTTCTTGTGATTCAGCATGCTCTCTCGGGGTTTCATCACGTCTTTCTCGTCTAGACTCATTGCTATGACCTTGGCCCGTAGCTTGCCTTATCTCTTGCCTTATTTCATCGCGAAGTTCCTTCATACTGCTCTTGATCATATCAGCAACGGTAGTGATCATCGTTTGGTTTAATTGCTCAGTCATCTGATCTCTCAATAACTTGTTCTGTCTCACGAGTTCTGCTTCATCTTCCGACTCTCTCACCATGGTACCTGATTCAGAAAACACTCAAACAAGTAAGATGTTCACAAGAATCAAATCAGAACAATTAGTCGACGCGGGAACAACTTTCAAAAGATTCAAAAGATAGAAAACTTGCAGATCACGGATTAGAGAATTCAAATCGACAAGACTAAGATTAGATCTATCAATTTTGGATTTATGCAGATCAGATTCAAGACAAATAAGAACAGATCTATCACAGAAACAACACAAATCAAGTTATTCAGCAAGTGATTCGACAGATCAAGCGATTCGATTACTTCCTTCACACGGATCGGATGAGTTTGATTCAAAATATGATAAGAACACTTAGATCTAATAGGATTCAACACAGACGATTAGCAATCAGGTGATATGCTACTCAGATGATACGAGAAACAACAACAGATCGCAGATCTATCAATGGTAATCAAAGAAGTTGAAAAGTTTATTTGAAACAGAAGAGAAATCGAAAACTTCCCAATCCAAAGCAGCTCTGATACCACTTAATGAACTCCTAGGATGCTTCTTTGGATTGAATTGGATAGATCCTTGTATAAACGAATCAGAGACTCAAGTTTATCAAGGTGATGGATCGTTTGGTGACACAAAGAGTTGCGGAATGGCTCCTTGATACTCCTAGATGACTAGCTTGGATATTACACACCAAAATAGACACCCTTAGTTGTTGGATATGACACACCAACGAGATTCACTCAAGACTTGATGAGAAGTAAAGAGAGAACAAAGAAATCTGATAGATTTGTAGAAAAAGGATTGTGATTAAAAGAGAGAACGCAAACACACTTATATAGAGAAGTATGGAACAGGCTCCATATTCTCGAGATCATTAAAGGGAACAGGCTCCCTTGGAACTACAACAAAGACTAAAGACTTATTCAAATTCGAAAAGAGTTTTTAAAACATGAAATAAAAACCATAGTTTAAAAATAACCTAAGGTGGAACCGTGATACATCATCTAAGGTTTATGTAAGTAACTTGTGGCCTCATTAAAAACCTTCCTTTGGAAAACCCAATGGGACAAAACCAAAGGCTAGGAAAAGAGCACACACAAGCACTTGCTTAGATGATGATCAGTTTGAAACCATTGCTTGAATGGTGATAAGAGTGTCTTGATTGATCAAACGTCCATCAAGACCGTCTTCTTGCTTCCATGAGATCATAAGTAGACTTCCAACAGCTTCTTTGAGTCTTCTAGCTTTGGCGCGAGTGATGGGACCTGGTGGAATGACTAAGGCATCATCTTCTTCCCTTGATTGGTCTTTGAACTCTTTATCTCCATCCTTGTGCCGGTCCATGATCATATCACAAGCCGTGTGTGAAGTGTTGATCAGCCTCACTAGTGTTTTGAAGATGATCTGGTCGTGTCCTAGCTTCTCTAAGATGGCTGTGAAGTCAGTTGAGAGGGGGAGACTTCAAACCGGTTCCATGAAGAGGTGAAGCTGAAGTGTGAAGTGTGAAGTGTGCGCAAAGCTGTGAAGAGTTGCTGCACCTGTTAGGCCGTGATCCAGAGCTTCTTGTGTCCAACCACACTGGTTCTAAGGCACAAGAGCTCACTGGCCAATCCCCGAATCAAGCTTCTTACAAAGTGATTCATCCTGGTTTGATTGGAACGACGAAGAAGCTGTCCTATTCCCAAACTGGGAAACTGGAATCACCTGATTAGAAAGTGGGATAACTTCTTCATCCCAACTCCTATGAGATTAATTCAACTTCCTGGTGATTCTCCAACACTTTATGTATCCAAATCAAGCTTCTTACAAAGTGATTCATCCTCGTTTGATTGGAACGACGAAGAAGCTTTCCTATTCCCAAACTGGGAAACTGGAATCACCTGATTTGAAAGTGGGATAACTTCTTCATCCCAACTCCTATGAGAGTTATTCAACATGCTGGTGATTCTCCAACACTTTATGTATCCAAATCAAGCTTCTTACAAAGTGATTCATCCTGGTTCGATTGGAACGACGGAGAAGTTGTCCTATTCCCAAACTGGGAAACTGGAATCACCTGATTAGAAAGTGGGATAACTTCTTCATCCCAACTCCTATGAGATTTATTCAACTTCCTGATTCTCCAACACTTTTTGTATCCAAATCAAGCTTCTTACAAAGTGATTCATCCTGGTTTGATTGGAACGACGAAGAAGCTGTCCTATTCCCAAACTGGGAAACTGGAATCACCTGATTAGAAAGCGGGATAACTTCTTCATCCCAACTCCTATGAGATTTATTCAACTTCCTGGTGATTCTCCAACACTTTATGTATCCAAATCAAGCTTCTTACAAAGTGATTCTTCCTGGTTTATTTGGAACGAGGAAGAAGCTATCCTATTCCCAAACTGGGAAACTGGAATCACCTGATTTGAAAGTGGGATAACTTCTTCATCCCAACTCCTATGAGATTTATTCAACATCCTGGTGATTCTCCAACACTTTATGTATCCAAATCAAGCTTCTTACAAAGTGATTCATCCTGGTTCGATTGGAACGACGGAGAAGTTGTCCAATTCCCAAACTGGGAAACTGGAATCACCTGATTAGAAAGTGGGATAACTTCTTCATCCCAACTCTTATGAGATTTATTCAACTTCCTGGTGATTCTCCAACACTTTATGTATCCAAATCAAGCTTCTTACAAAGTGATTCATCCTGGTTTGATGGGAACGACGAAGAAGCTGTCCTATTCCCAAACTGGGAAACTGGAATCACCTGATTAGAAAGCGGGATAACTTCTTCATCCCAACTCCTATGAGATTTATTCAACTTCCTGGTGATTCTCCAACACTTTATGTATCCGAATCAAGCTTCTTACAAAGTGATTCATCCTGGTTTGATTGGAACGACGAAGAAGCTGTCCTATTCCCAAACTGGGAAACTGGAATCACCTGATTAAAAAGTGGGATAACTTCTTCACCCCAACTCCTATGAGATTTATTCAACTTCCTGGTGATTCTCCACCATTTTATGTATCCAAATCAAGCTTCTTACAAAGTGATTCATCCTGGTTCGATTGGAACGACGGAGAAGCTGTCCTATTCCCAAACTGGAAAACTAGAATCACCTGATTTGAAAGTGGGATAACTCATTCATCCCAACTCCTATGAGATTAATTCAACTTCCTGGTGATTCTCCAACACTTTATGTATCCAAATCAAGCTTCTTACAAAGTGATTCATCCTCGTTTGATTGGAACGACGAAGAAGCTGTCCTATTCCCAAACTGGGAAACTGGAATCACCTGATTTGAAAGTGGGATAACTTCTTCATCCCAACTCCTATGAGATTTATTCAACATCCTGGTGATTCTCCAACACTTTATGTATCCAAATCAAGCTTCTTACAAAGTGATTCATCCTGGTTCGATTGGAACGACGGAGAAGTTGTCATATTCCCAAACTGGGAAACTGGAATCACCTGATTAGAAAGTGGGATAACTTCTTCATCCCAACTCTTATGAGATTTATTCAACTTCCTGGTGATTCTCCAACACTTTATGTATCCAAATCAAGCTTCTTACAAAGTGATTCTTCCTGGTTTATTTGGAACGAAGAAGAAGCTATCCTATTCCCAAACTGGGAAACTGGAATCACCTGATTAGAAAGTGGGATAACTTCTTCATCCCAACTCCTATGAGATTTATTCAACTTCCTGGTGATTCTCCAACACTTTATGTATCCGAATCAAGCTTCTTACAAAGTGATTCATCCTGGTTTGATTGGAACGACGAAGAAGCTGTCCTATTCCCAAACTGGGAAACTGGAATCACCTGATTAGAAAGTGGGATAACTTCTTCACCCCAACTCCTATGAGATTTATTCAACTTCCTGGTGATTCTCCACCATTTTATGTATCCAAATCAAGCTTCTTACAAAGTGATTCATCCTGGTTTGATTGGAACGACGAAGAAGCTGTCCTATTCCCAAACTGGACAACTAGAATCACCTGATTTGAAAGTGGGATAACTCATTCATCCCAACTCCTATGAGATTAATTCAACTTCCTGGTGATTCTCCAACACTTTATGTATCCAAATCAAGCTTCTTACAAAGTGATTCATCCTCGTTTGATTGGAACGACGAAGAAGCTGTCCTATTCCCAAACTGGGAAACTGGAATCACCTGATTTGAAAGTGGGATAACTTCTTCATCCCAACTCCTATGAGATTTATTCAACATCCTGGTGATTCTCCAGCACTTTATGTATCCAAATCAAGCTTCTTACAAAGTGATTCATCCTGGTTCGATTGGAACGACGGAGAAGTTGTCCTATTCCCAACATGGGAAACTGGAATCACCTGATTAGAAAGTGGGATAACTTCTTCATCCCAACTCTTATGAGATTTATTCAACTTCCTGGTGATTCTCCAACACTTTATGTATCCAAATCAAGCTTCTTACAAAGTGATTCTTCCTGGTTTATTTGGAACGACGAAGAAGCTATCCTATTCCCAAACTGGGAAACTGGAATCACCTGATTAGAAAGTGGGATAACTTCTTCATCCCAACTCCTATGAGATTTATTCAACTTCCTGGTGATTCTCCAACACTTTTTGTATCCAAATCAAGCTTCTTACTGTTGAGATGAGGTAATAAAGAGTGACTACATTGATAGAGAAAGAGGATTGAGACAGACAGTAACTTTGGAGTTACCACAGTAACTTTGGTTTTACTGTGGTAACTAAGTTAAAGCTTGGAAAGTTACCTTGGCTCACATTGGAGAGTAAGCCACGACCAAGAGCTGTATGGATAAGGGGGGAGCAGTCTGGATAAGGTTTCTATGAGATTTGAGAGCTCTGGCTGTGTATGTGTATGAGAAGCCATTAGAGGCAAAGAATAAGGTCTTGAACTAGTTGAATAAGAGGTCTGATGAAACTAGTATGAACTTGAATCAGAAACAAAGAGACTTAGAGAGATTAAGAGATTAGAGACTAAGAAAGGGGTAGATTAAGGGAATCTGATCAAGAACACACTTTTATATTTATGAAGGAGATGGGGAAAACCCCCATACTCTCTTAAGAGAGTTACAAACGCCCATGAGGTCTTTATATAGGTTTTACACTCTTGCAAACTCATAAACCTATATCTAATGGATAGAAATAACTTAAGAGGAATGGATGGTGAGGATGAGTTGGTCTTGTTGTGATCTGAGTGATGTGTGCTGATTGGATGAGCTAAGCTGGCTCACTTTAATTCAAACAAGGCTGTGCTGTGATTGGCTCTCCTTAGGCTCCTTTGTATCTGTCTACAGATCAGTCTAGGTGCATGGTCGTGGCTGCTCTTCCTTTACAGCAACAGCCAGCCTGTCCATGCCCCAAAGTAACCAATCAGCTCCACACAGCATCTTCTTGATTCCCTTTGACTAGATTCAAACCTTGGTGCCTCACATCCTGAATAGTGATCCAAATAGTGAATAGTCAACCTGAATAGTGACTAGTGATTCACTATTCACTTTTACACCAACTTGCCCAACCTTCTCCAATCTTACTGTGGTAACTCTCCAAAGTTACTGTGGTAACTTTGGAGTTACTGTCTGACCCAAATCTTCTCTAAATGGTGTCTAAGTCCCTCCTGGACTTAACCCTATCTTTGCACACTCATCAGACCACTTCTAAAGCCTTAAGACTCTCCCAAAGCCTTAACATACAATCTCTGAAGATCTTGCCGTGTCTTTGCACAAGCACCAACTCAACTCATCACTTTTGCTTCTCCACTTCTTCTCTTCAAGTTAACACTCCCCCTCAAGCTTGACTCTAGCTGATCCTAAGTCAAGCTTGGAACCTTGAAGAACTTCCTCATTAAAAACCTCACCAAGGAAAACCCTTTGGGACAAAACCTTGATGAGGGAAAAAGAGTAAAGTCTCCAAGGCCTAGGGATTGGCCAGTGAGTCTTTGTGCCTTACCAACAATGTAAGGGACACAAAGACTCTGGATCTCGGCCCCTTCTTGTGATGCAAGGTAGATCACATCTTCTCTTGCTCATCACTCTTCATCTTGTACTCATCTCTCGGTCTGATCTCCTTCACTTCCCCTTTCACCTAACCGGCTTGCTAGATGACTAGACTGAAACCTTTAGATCATCCTCTCAAGAGTATCAAGTAATAGCTGAGCCTTGGCTGCTTCTTCTCTTAGAGTTTCCACCTTGTTCTAAAGCTTCATGGTCGGATGTCTCAGTCTGTAGTACCAAGGCTGCTCTGCTTTGGCCGCCTTGGAGATTGCTTCACCATCCTCCATCTTGCTTCACAAACCGGTCTGCTCCTCTTCTAGAATAACCGCCAAGTGCTCTCATCAAGAAGCCTTCTCAACACTCCCCCTCAAGCTTGACCATGTGGAACAAGTCAAGCTTGGAAGGAGAGCTTCTTGATTCTCTACATTTGCTCACTGCCGTCCACCTTCTTGAACCGGCACCTTTGTGATCATTTGAAGTCTTCTCAACACTCCCCCTCAAGCTTGACCATGTGGAACAAGTCAAGCTTGGGAGAGCAGCTTCATGATCACACCATCAGACCCTTGCAGCACCTTCTGAACTCGCCATCTCCATGGAATGCTTGTGGAACCTTCAGCTCCCTCTTCAGACTGCTCACACTGGAAGCCGCCTTGATAGAGTAGCTCCATCATCTTCACACAGCCGAGAGTGCTCTGAACACTCCCTTGTTCTTCCCACAGCTGGATGACTCCTTTTCCATCAGTTGCTTGCCATGGTCTTCCTTCTTTGCTCACTTAACTCCCCTCCTCAAGCTTGGATAGAATGAGGGTCCAAGCTTGGAAGTGAGCAGCCGTGAGACTTCACTAACCAGTGGTACATAACCACTTCAGTAACCGCTCTCCATTGCTCATGACAATGGGCAATGCCTTCCTCTTTCTCTTGGATTGGTGAAGAACTAAGAACACTCCTTGTGCACCTGAAACACCACTCAACCTCCAGAGAAGATTAGACATAGGTGCATTGGGTCAGTCCTTGATTCCACATCAAGCTTGAATACCAATGTCTCACTAAAGCAATGCAAGATCAAACAAGACACCCAAGTTTCAAATCGTTGCAAGCTTAGCTCTCTAAGTTCTAGTATGATCCTACAGATTCATTACAAGATACTTAGGCAATTTTTGACAGCTCCTTTACTCAGCATTTAGACATGAATCTAATGCTTCAATGTAAGACAGCCATTTGACAGTATGCACTAACCTTAATCAGTTTTAATTCATGAATGCAACAATACAATTCATCACACATTCATTTATAACTTAGGCTAAGCATTACTATCATCACTTAACATCAGACAATGCATTACTTTCAATCTGTTTTCAGTTCATGAGCTTCAAACTATATCATTTCACATTTAGCAAACTCATTACTTAACAGGAGCAAGCATTTTACTCTTTAAACACTAAACAAGCCTTTAAAGCATCCTGGGACAGATTCAACTAGTTATATTTAGCAATCACATTATCCTCAGGTTTTTCAATCTATACACATCACAATACACAACTCATCTTATCATCTGCTCATCATCAAGAAGGTTTTAAGAATCGTTTACCACAAGGAACCAGATTGGTTCCTTAACCTTTCATGAAACCGGCCATGCTTTGTTGGACTTGAGAGTGTGGATCGTCACCCACCTCCTTCACCTTCAGTTCATGTCCTCCGTCTTGTACCATCAGCTTCAAAGACCCCTCCTTTCTTCATCTCCACTAGGCGCCAAGCTCTTGACACCATCTTCTTTGGAACCGGATGTGTTCTTCTCTTGGACAAGGCGCCTTGGTACAAGGATAGCTAGGCCTTGTCCATACACCTCTGCTTCCAAGGAGAATCACCATCAGGACAGGAAGAGAACAGGATGAGGAACCATGAGAACTCGCCAAGCTTCAGTCTTCTTCTTCATAATGAGCTGAACCGGATGGAGAGAGCTTCAATGGTTTGGATTTGAGCTGAGGAGAGAGCAGTGTGTTTGCGGAAGCTTCAGCTCAGGTTCTGATGAACCTGGCTCTGATACCATATGAGATTTGAGAGCTCTGGCTGTGTATGTGTATGAGAAGCCATTAGAGGCAAAGAATAAGGTCTTGAACTAGTTGAATAAGAGGTCTGATGAAACTAGTATGAACTTGAATCAGAAACAAAGAGACTTAGAGAGATTAAGAGATTAGAGACTAAGAAAGGGGTAGATTAAGGGAATCTGATCAAGAACACACTTTTATATTTATGAAGGAGATGGGGAAAACCCCCATACTCTCTTAAGAGAGTTACAAACGCCCATGAGGTCTTTATATAGGTTTTACACTCTTGCAAACTCATAAACCTATATCTAATGGATAGAAATAACTTAAGAGGAATGGATGGTGAGGATGAGTTGGTCTTGTTGTGATCTGAGTGATGTGTGCTGATTGGATGAGCTAAGCTGGCTCACTTTAATTCAAACAAGGCTGTGCTGTGATTGGCTCTCCTTAGGCTCCTTTGTATCTGTCTACAGATCAGTCTAGGTGCATGGTCGTGGCTGCTCTTCCTTTACAGCAACAGCCAGCCTGTCCATGCCCCAAAGTAACCAATCAGCTCCACACAGCATCTTCTTGATTCCCTTTGACTAGATTCAAACCTTGGTGCCTCACATCCTGAATAGTGATCCAAATAGTGAATAGTCAACCTGAATAGTGACTAGTGATTCACTATTCACTTTTACACCAACTTGCCCAACCTTCTCCAATCTTACTGTGGTAACTCTCCAAAGTTACTGTGGTAACTTTGGAGTTACTGTCTGACCCAAATCTTCTCTAAATGGTGTCTAAGTCCCTCCTGGACTTAACCCTATCTTTGCACACTCATCAGACCACTTCTAAAGCCTTAAGACTCTCCCAAAGCCTTAACATACAATCTCTGAAGATCTTGCCGTGTCTTTGCACAAGCACCAACTCAACTCATCACTTTTGCTTCTCCACTTCTTCTCTTCAAGTTAACAGTTTCCTCACAGCTAGAGAGGCTGGAGACAGGCTGTAAAGTAGACAGCATCTAGTAAAAGATGCCAAAGGGATCAAGCATGTGAAGACTCCCATTGGCTGCTTTTGGATGGCTCTCTTTGACTACACATGCCCTGAACCTCTACCTTATCTATTGATTTCGAAATTGATTGTCTCTCTCATATAAGTATGTTGTAAACCTCATCTTTATTAATTAATGGAGTTTTGAGTCTCTCTCTTTATTCTCTCACTAAAATCTCTTAATCTCTTTAATCTTTTCATCTGATTATCTCTGATTATTTGAATCATGCTCTAATACACAAAAGTGTATATGGTATCAGAGCCAGGTTGGCAAAAAAGGGGTGAGTGTGATTTCTTTTTCTCAAAATCAGAGTGTTCTTGAGTGTTCTTGAGTGTTCTTGGGATTATTGAGGTTTCTGGGTATGTGTGTTGTCTATTCTTGTGTGGCTGGGTTTATTTGAGATTCTCTGGTGGAAACATGGATATGAAGCACGAATCTAGTGGAGCAGTGAAGATTCAAGAAGAAAACAAGTGGGTTTGGCCAAGATGGGTAAAGACAGCTTTGGGAAGCTGTGAGATTTGGAGTAATCAAGTAAAGGGAGAACCTTTAATGGAGAGAGCTGCTGATGGGGGTCAGACAGCAAGGTTGAAATGTGAAGATCAGTTGAGTCTTGAAGAAAGTATATCTCTTGAGAAGATTGAAGATGTTTATGAGAACAAGATCAATCTAAGGAGGATGTATGAAGTCAGGAAGATGATCTGTGAGTTGAAACAAGGGAAAGAAGGTTTCAATCAGCATGTGAAGAAGCTGAGATGTTTGTGGTCGGAGTTACAAAGCTTGAGACCAAGAAGTTGTGATCCGAGAGTGCTAGAAGAGTGGCGAGAGCAAGATGTTGTCTTCAGCCTCCTTGCAAGCTTGGATTCATCTTATGGCTGGTTGGTAAAGCTTATTCTCAAGGAAGAGAAGCTACCCAACATGGAAGAAGTGTGTGTACTTGTTCAGAGGCTTCATCAAGTGATGGAAGAGAACAAAGAGATAACTTGGAGTAAGGAGGGTGCTAAAAGGAAGAAGGGAAGGCTGAGACGACGTTCTAAGGCTCAGATCAGAAGAGGAAGGTGTTGGAAGAGAAGCATACTGTCTGGTTATCAAGGTAGCTATGGTACTATGAAGATGGGCAGAGTAGAAGCACAACAGATTCTTATGGGAGAGTGTTCTTACTCAGCTTACATGGGAGAATCTGTAGAGAGCAGTGGGGTTATGAGGAAGCTAGAGACCAAAGGAGCGGATGAGCGTGTCACAAAGGAGGAATGGGATGAGTTTGTCAAGTATGTGTATGCTTTGGCTACGACCCGGAGACAGGGTGCTCCTGCCAAAGCATCCACATCCAACAAACCCATCATTGTTGATTCTGGAGCAAGTCATCACATGATTAGTGACAGAAGCTTAATGAGTGATGTAAAGAAAGCTACTGGGGGTGTGATGATAGCTAATGGTGATAGGATTCCTATAGAAGGAGTTGGAAAGCTCAAGCTATTTGATAAAGACTCAGATGCCTTCTACATGCCACAGTTTGCTTCAAATCTACTATCTGTAAGGAAAGCCACAATTGATCTTGGCTGTCAAGTAGTATTCAGGCCAGATGATGTTGAGTTCCAAGATTTGAAGACTGGAAGGGTCATTGGGAGAGGAGACAGCAAGAATAATCTATACCAGCTCCAATTGGCTAAGATTTCTAAACCCTTTGATTCTATGTGTTTGAGTAGTACTTATGAGAAGATTGATAGTATTACTTGGCATGCTAGATTGGGTCATCCTCATGCTCGTGCTATTGAATTGATAATTCCTAATATGTCATTTAATCACTTGGAGTGTGAAGCATGCATATTAGGAAAGCATTGTAGGACTGTTTTTCCAACATCAGAAACTACTTATGAGCATTGCTTTGATCTAGTTCATTCAGATGTGTGGACTGCTCCTTGTTTGTCTAGAGATAGCCAGAAGTACTTTGTGACATTCATTGATGAGAAGTCTAAGTATACTTGGCTTACATTGCTTCCATCTAAAGATAGGGTGCTAGAAGCATTTATGAACTTCCAAGCATATGTATCTAATCAATACAATGCTACTGTGAAGGTACTGAGATCAGATAATGGAGGTGAATACATCAGCAATGCCTTCAAGAGTCATCTAGCCAAGCATGGGATTGTGCATCAGACTAGCTGTCCTTATACACCACAGCAGAATGGTGTAGCTGAGAGGAAGAACAGGCACTTGATGGAGGTTGCTAGATCAATGATGTTTCATGCAAATGTCCCAAAACGTTTTTGGAGTGATGCTGTGCAGACTGCTTGCTATCTCATCAACCGGGTTCCAACCAAGATATTGAAGAATCTGTCTCCATTTGAAGTGTTGAACAAGAGCAAACCTGTCATTGATCACCTACGTGTCTTTGGGTGTGTGTGCTATGTCATGGTTCCAGGAGAGCAGAGAAACAAGCTGGAGGCAAAGAGTACTAAGGCTATGTTCATTGGTTACTCTATCACTCAGAAAGGGTACAAGTGCTATGATCCTGAAGCAAGGAGAGTGATGGTATCTAGAGAAGTGAAGTTTGTTGAAACAAAAGGTTATTATGAAGAAAAGGAGTGGGAAAATCTGAAGGATTTGTCTCAAGCTCCATCTGATAAGGCAACAATACTGAGAGTGTTGTTGGAGAAGCTCGGGATAGGGTTGTCCCAGGATCAGGAACCCGGCAGGAGAGAGTCTTCCAATCAGACTGGTGGAGCTGGAAGAACAACTCCTCTTGATCATGAGAGGGGGAATGGAACTGAATCTGGTGAGCAAGAGCAAAACCAAGAGGATTCAGGTCTTCATGATCAAGTTGAGAACAATGTTCGGTCTAGTGGAGAAGTGGATGAGGTTCAGTCTAGTGGAGAGGTAGATGAGGTTCAGTCTAGTGGAGAAGAACAAGTCGGACCGGCCAGTTCAGAAGAAGAGCAAGTGGAGCCGGCTAGTGTGCAAACTGAAGATCAGGTGCAAGCTTTGAGGAGGAGCACAAGGATAAAGAGGGATCCTTCCAACTGGGTAAACACGAGAGTGTACTACAATGCCCAGGCTGTGGAGCATCCTTCTCAAGCCGTGTGTTCCTTTGCTGAGTTTCCAGAGGAGCATTATGCCTTTATGATTAGTCTGGATGAGAGTTATGTGCCAAGGACTTATGAAGAAGCTATGTTAGACAAGGAATGGAAAGAATCAGTGGGAGCTGAAGCAGGTGCTATGATCAAGAATGATACATGGTATGAGAGTGAGCTGCCTAAGGGAAAGAAGGCTGTATCTAGTAGATGGATCTTCACAATCAAGTATCTAGCAAATGGACAGATTGATAGGAAGAAGACCAGACTGGTTGCAAGAGGATTTACACAAACCTATGGAGAGGATTACATTGATACCTTTGCACCAGTAGCTAAGCTGCACACAGTTCGGATTGTGTTGTCCATTGCAACAAACTTGGAGTGGGATTTGTGGCAGATGGATGTGAAGAATGCTTTCTTACAAGGTGAGCTAGAAGATGAGGTATACATGCTTCCTCCTCCTGGTCTTGAGCATCTAGTAAAACCAGGAAATGTTTTGAGATTGAAGAAGGCAATATATGGGCTGAAGCAGTCTCCTAGAGCTTGGTACAGAAAGCTGAGTACAACTCTCAATGGGAGAGGATTCAGGAAGTCTGAACTGGATCATACACTCTTCACTTTGGTTACTCCATCAGGGATCATTGTGATACTGGTATATGTGGATGATTTGATTATCACAGGGAGTGATAAGGCTGGGATTAAAGCCACTAAAGAGTTCCTCAAGTCTGTGTTTGATATCAAAGACTTGGGAGAGATGAAGTATTTCTTGGGGATTGAGATATGCAGATCCAAGGAGGGTTTGTTTATGTGTCAAAGGAAGTATACAATGGATATGTTGAAGGAGACTGATGTACTTGGAGGAAAGGTAGCCAAGACACCTCTTGAAGAGGGGTATAAGGTCTTACGTGAGGGGGAGGTTGAAGAGAACCAGTTGTTTGAGGATGCTAAGCTGTATAGGAAGATGGTTGGCAAGCTGATCTACTTGACCATCACCAGACCAGATATATGTTTTGCTGTGAACCAAGTGAGTCAGCATATGCAGGCACCAAAGGTCCATCACTGGAAGATGGTTGATAGGATACTGAGGTATCTGAGTGGGACGACTGGACAAGGGGTTTGGATGGGTTGTAATGGCAGTACAGAAGTGGTTGGGTATTGTGATGCTGATTGGGCAGGAGATAGAGTGGACAGGAGATCAACTACTGGGTATTGTACATTCATTGGAGGAAACTTGGTTACTTGGAAGAGTAAGAAGCAGAAGGTTATCTCTTGTTCAAGTGCTGAAGCTGAGTATAGAGCCATGCTGAAGCTGACAAACGAGTTGGTGTGGATCAAGGGGATCTTGAAGCATCTAGAGATTGAGCAGAGTACTCCTATGACTATGCATTGTGACAATCAAGCAGCTATCCACATTGCCTCCAACTCAGTGTTTCATGAGAGAACAAAGCACATAGAGGTGGATTGTCATAAGGTGAGGCAGATGATTATCTTAGGAGTGATTCTGCCATGTTATACAAGAAGTGAAGATCAGCTTGCAGATGTGTTTACTAAGGCAGCGAGATTAAAGACAATGGAGTCCATACTATCCAGGCTTGGACTCATTGATCTTACTCCCAGGAGCTGAGCCCCTTAACCATGGAGTCTCCACTCTTTTTCCCTCATCAAAGTTTTATCCCAATGGGTTTTCTTTGGTGAGGTTTTTAATGAGGGAGGTCTTCATGGTTTCCAAGCTTGACTTGTTCCACATGGTCAAGCTTGAGGGGGAGTGTTGAGATGAGGTAATAAAGAGTGACTACATTGATAGAGAAAGAGGATTGAGACAGACAGTAACTTTGGAGTTACCACAGTAACTTTGGTTTTACTGTGGTAACTAAGTTAAAGCTTGGAAAGTTACCTTGGCTCACATTGGAGAGTAAGCCACGACCAAGAGCTGTATGGATAAGGGGGGAGCAGTCTGGATAAGGTTTCCTCACAGCTAGAGAGGCTGGAGACAGGCTGTAAAGTAGACAGCATCTAGTAAAAGATGCCAAAGGGATCAAGCATGTGAAGACTCCCATTGGCTGCTTTTGGATGGCTCTCTTTGACTACACATGCCCTGAACCTCTACCTTATCTATTGATTTCGAAATTGATTGTCTCTCTCATATAAGTATGTTGTAAACCTCATCTTTATTAATTAATGGAGTTTTGAGTCTCTCTCTTTATTCTCTCACTAAAATCTCTTAATCTCTTTAATCTTTTCATCTGATTATCTCTGATTATTTGAATCATGCTCTAATACACAAAAGTGTATACTTACAAAGTGATTCATCCTGGTTTGATTGGAACGACGAAGAAGCTGTCCTATTCCCAAACTGGGAAACTGGAATCACCTGATTAGAAAGCGGGATAACTTCTTCATCCCAACTCCTATGAGATTTATTCAACTTCCTGGTGATTCTCCAACACTTTATGTATCCAAATCAAGCTTCTTACAAAGTGATTCATCCTGGTTCAATTGGAACGACGGAGAAGTTGTCCTATTCCCAAACTGGGAAACTGGAATCATCTGATTAGAAAGGGGGATAACTTCTTCATCCAACTCCTATGAGATTTATTCAACTTCCTGGTGATTCTCCAACACTTTATGTATCCAAATCAAGCTTCTTACAAAGTGATTCATCCTGGTTTGATGGGAACGACGAAGAAGCTGTCCTATTCCCAAACTGGGAAACTGGAATCACCTGATTAGAAAGCGGGATAACTTCTTCATCCCAACTCCTATGAGATTTATTCAACTTCCTGGTGATTCTCCAACACTTTATGTATCCGAATCAAGCTTCTTACAAAGTGATTCATCCTGGTTTGATTGGAACGACGAAGAAGCTGTCCTATTCCCAAACTGGGAAACTGGAATCACCTGATTAGAAAGCGGGATAACTTCTTCATCCCAACTCCTATGAGATTTATTCAACTTCCTGGTGATTCTCCAACACTTTATGTATCCAAATCAAGCTTCTTACAAAGTGATTCATCCTGGTTCGATTGGAACGACGGAGAAGTTGTCCTATTCCCAAACTGGTATGAGATTAGAGAGTAGAATAGGTATTGAGAGATTAAGAGAGATTTGGTAAGAGATTAAGAGAAGTTTAGGAGAGATTGTGAAAGAAATGGAGAGATTTATGTATGAACCATGATGAACAAGAGAGAGACTAGAGAGAGAGTAACATGATTCGCATTAATTAATTAATCAGAGAGAGTTTACACTTATATATGAAGCTTAAGACACTAGGGTTTAGACTGCATAAAGGAGAAAGCATGTGAAGTCAAGATACAGCTAAGGGCGCATTTGAATCCTTCCAATGAGAGTCTCCACATGTGTAAGGCATCTTTGAATATGCCTTTACCTTTCCAGCTCTTGCCAGACTGTCAGACGCGTTCCTCCTTATCCTCTCAACGTTCGGATCAAGCTCAGCCTTAAGGTAAAGTAACTCTAGCTGGTTTACTTTTACCTGAGCTGAGTAACCCCTTAACCGCGCATGATGGTACGGCCTGATCGTCCGTACCCTTTGCCCTATCCGTACAGTCCGTACAAGATGCTTCTATCTTCCTCTCTAATGCTTCTACACTTCCTAAGGTCTCCTCTTCATACCATAAGGCTCTCTTCTTAACACTCCCCCTCAAGCTTAGCTTTGTGACAGTCTAAGCTTGGACAGCCATGAGACCTTCCTCATTAAAAACCTCACTAAGGAAAACCCATTGGGATAAAACCTTAATGAGGGAAAAAGAGTAAAGATCTCACAGCTGAGGGGATCAGCTCCTTCTCTTCCCAAGATCTATGAGTCCCAATCTAATGTGAATGGACTCCATAGTCTTCTGTCTCGCAGCCTTGGTGAACACATCAGCCAACTGATCTTCACTTCTCGTGTAGCAAGGTAAGATCACTCCAAGCACAATCATCTGTCTTACTTTGTGGCAATCAACCTCAATGTGCTTGGTTCTCTCATGGAACACCGAGTTGGATGCAATGTGAATGGCAGCTTGATTGTCGCAATGCATTGTCATTGGAGTGGCTTGATCAATCTCCAAGTGCTTCAAGATGCCTTTGATCCATACCAACTCGTTTGTAAGCTTCAGCATAGCTCTATACTCAGCTTCAGCACTTGAGCATGACACCACCTTCTGCTTCTTGCTCTTCCAAGTTACCAAGTTGCCTCCAATGAATGTGCAATAGCCGGTTGTTGATCTCCTGTCAGCTCTATCTCCTGCCCAATCAGCATCACAATAGCCCACCACTTCTGAGCTTCCATTGCATCCCATCCATACTCCTTGATCCGGCGAGCCATTCAGATACATCAACAGCCTCTCCACCATGCGCCAGTGATGTTCCTTGGGAAGCTGCATGTGTTGGCTCACCTGATTCACGGCAAAACATATATCAGGCCTTGTAATGGTAAGGTAAATCAATTTACCAACTAGTTTTCTATAGAGTTTAGGATCCTGGTAAGGTTTGCTGTCTTCAATCTCCCCCTCTCGTGGGACTTTGTAGCCATCCTCCATAGGCATCCTTGCTGTCTTGCCTCCATAAGCACCTGCACCTTTCAAAAGATCAAGTGTATACTTTCTTTGGGACATGAACAACCCTTCCTTGGATCTACATATCTCAATTCCAAGAAAGTATTTCATTTCTCCCAAGTCTTTAATCTCAAACATGGATTTAAGGAACTCCTTGGTTGCTATGATACCTTCCTTGTCACTCCCTGTGATAATGATATCATCAACATACACAAGGAGTGCAATCATACCTGAGGTAGTGGTAAGAGTGAAGAGGGTGTGGTCTAGTTCAGACTTCTTGAAGCCTCGGCCATTCAGAGTTGTGCTCAACTTGTTATACCAAGCTCTTGGTGATTGCTTCAACCCATAAATGGCTTTCTTTAGCCTCAGAACATTCCCTCTCTTTACTAGATGTTCTAGGCCTGGTGGAGGATACATATACACTTCATCCTCAAGCTCTCCTTGCAGAAATGCATTCTTTACATCCATTTGCCACAATCCCCATCCAAGGTTCACAGCCAAGCTTAAAATAATCCTAATGGTGTGTAGCTTGGCTACTGGAGCAAATGTCTCAATGTAATCCTCTCCATATGTCTGAGTGAACCCTCTTGCTACTAGTCTAGTCTTCTTCCTCTCAATCGACCCATCAGCCTTGTACTTGATTGTAAAGATCCATCTACTAGACACAGCTTTCTTCCCTTTTGGTAGTTCACTCTCATACCATGTATCATTCTTTATCATAGCTCCTGATTCAGCTCCTACTGATTCCTTCCATTCCTTATCTTCCATTGCCTCTTCATAGCTTCTTGGAATGTGATTCTCATCTAAGTTTACCATGAAAGCACAATGTGCTTCTGGATATTGAGCAAAAGAACACACGGCCTGAGTAGGATGCTTCACAGCTTGGGCATTGTAGTACACTCTCGTGTTTACCCAACTAGAAGGATCCTTTCTCAGCCTTGTACTCCTTCTCAACACTGGCCCTTCTTGCGCCATTTCTTGTTCTTCTTCTACTTGTGGAGTCACTGCTTCAGTCTGTTCTTCAGCTTCAGCTCTAGCTTCTCCTTGTCTCTGATCTTCGTCATTCTGACTTTCATTCAGTTCTTCCCTTGCTGATCCTTCTCCACTTTGGACAGGAGAATCAGTTCCTCTGTTTCCTAGCTCACCGGCCTCTTCTAAGCCTTGGTCCTCTAGTTCAGATACTGATTCACTACCCCCCTCATGTGCAAAGTGGGATGGTTCTTCTGCTGCAGCTGGAGTAGGTTCTGGACGCCTACTCTGATCCTGGGACACTCCAATTCCGAGCCCCTCTAGGATGTTTCTCAAGCAAGCAGCTCTTTCTGATGGCTGGGAGAGATCCTCCAAGTCTTCCCATGTCTGCTCATCATAGTATCCTTTGTCTTCCATGAATCTGACATCCCTTGACACTAGGACTCTCCTAGCAGTAGGATCATAGCATTTGTATCCCTTCTGTGAAGTAGAATACCCAATCATCATAGCCTTGGTGCTCTTTGCTTCTAGTTTGTTTCTCTGCTCGCCTGGTACAAGAACATAACACACGCATCCAAAGGTCCTCAGGTGATATGATCATGGAAAGCACCAAGGACTGGAAGCATGAACCTGAACCTGAAGAGCTTGTAGCTGAGGATGCAACCTTGAAGAACATTTGGAAACAAGAAGAATACATTAGTCTTGGCCGAAGCTTGATCATCCAAGACACCTTAACCATCATTCAAGCTACTCCACCTTCAAGCTGATCATCATCTAGGCAAGTAGCTTGTGTGTGCTCTTTTCCTAACCTTTGGTTTTGTCCCACTGGGTTTTCCAAAGGAAGGTTTTTAACGAGGCCACAAGTCTACTTCTCCTATCTCCTAGATGATTGATCTTGGTCTGTCCACATGAAGACCTTATCTTATATTTTAAGCTATGCTTTTATGTTATTTAGTTTTCGAAACTCTTTAAAATTTGAATAAGTCTTAGTCTTGTTTTTAGATTACCAAGGGAGCCTGTTCCCTTTAATGAATTCGAGAAGTGGAGCCTGTTCCAGCCTTCTCTATATAAGCTTGTAGCCATCTTCTTTTATCAAAAAGCAATCTTTTATCAAAAACCCTTTTCTCTCTTCTCTCTTGTCTTGGACGAGTTGAAGTGTGTCTGGTGTGTAATATCCAGTCTGTTGGTGTGTAATATCCAACGCCCAAGGGCTTTAGAGAGGTGTGTCATATCCGATCTAAGCCTAGGAGTATCAAGAAGCCTTTCCGCAGCCTCTTGTGTCACCATTCGATTCACATACCTTGAGAAGCTAGAGTCTTTTGATTCGTTTCTGCAAGGATTATCCCATCTGTTCCAGAGCATCATCCTAGGATCTCATCAAGTGGTATCAGAGCAACTCTGGAAGGGAAGTGTTCGATTTTTCTCTCTGATTTTCGTTTGGGTCTGATCATATTCTGTCAAGTTTGATCTGATCTGTGTTCTTAGCGTTTAAATCTGATAAATCCGTTTGTGTTTGCTAAAAACCTGTCGATCTATTCTTATTCTCACTAGTTTTGATTGATCTATGATTGTGTTGTTGAGTTTTAATAGATTCAAGCTTGTTGATCTCGTTTCTGATAAAAACTTTTCACATTCTTGTTGCAGAAGTAATCGATTTGCTTGATCTGTTTCTGTTTTGGATTTGTGTGATTCCGATCTGTTCTTATTGCTTTGAATATAATCTATCTTGTTTGGTTGATTAGATTTCGAATTTAATCTGTCTCTGTTTAAGATTGATCGATCATATTGCGTTGGTGAATTGTTTCTGATTATCAAACTTGTTCTGATTATCAACCTGATTGTGTTTGAATTTTTATTCTCGATTTGATCTGTTCTGATTGTTGTCTAAATCCAATAATTGTGATCTGTTTTGTTAGAACTACTTACTGGCTTAATTTTTTTCTCTTGTCTCAGGTACCATGGCAGGAGATCAAAAAGGAGAACTCAGTAAGAAAGAAAAGCTTTTTCTTGAAGAATTCACAGCCAGTCTGGATAAAGCCTGCAAAGATCAGTTGAGAAAATTCAGACAAGACCTACATCAGCAAAGGAAAGGCAGATCATCCAGAGATGAGTACAAGAAAAAGGAGTTTGATCAGATGGACAGAAACCGGAAGCATGCTGGATTGAAATATCAAATTCCTTCTTTTCATGGCAAGGCTGATCCTGCTGCATATGTGGAATGGGAAGAGAAGATGGAGTTGATTTTCGACTATCAAAGCTATGCTGAAGTAAAGAAGGTTCAATTAGCTACTGCTGAGTTTTGTGGTTATGCTTCAAGCTGGTGGAAGCAATTGGTGTCGTCTAGGAGACACTATGGAAAAGAACCTGTTGCAACCTGGCTTAAATTAAGGGCTTTGATGCGTCATAAGTATGTTCCAAGACAGTACCACAAGGAAGTGCTTCGAAAACAGTCTGAAACAAAGCCATGCTCTGCAAACTCAGTCCAGGAACAACAAGGCAGAATCAGATCAAGATCAACCGGTGTTATTGGTTTACCTAGCAAGACAACGAGCTGGTTCTGTGAGGAGGACATAAAGAAGCTGTCTCAAGTGATTATGGATGTGGAGAAACAATTCAGGGAGACCCACACTACACGTCCATCCTTAGAAGAACAGAACCAGGAGTTAATCACTTCAGTCTCAGAACTTAATTCAGCAGAGCCGGTATCAGCTACATCTATTCAAGGAGATCAAGCCAAAGAATCATCAGCTGCCATTCAGAAAGATGAGCAGCCTGTTCAGAACGTCATGGTTCCTTTCAAACAAGCCATAGTACCAGAAGAGACACCCAGGAAATCACAGACAGCTTGCAAAAAGAGACAACTGATTGTCTTTGACCCGTGTGATTTCCAAAAGACATTCTTGGGTATTTTTCTGTTCAATCCCTTTGTCTGGAACAAGACCAGAGCAGTAGAGCTTTCAAGACACGAACTGGGCATGGAACATGTTGTATTTGAGCCTGGAGGAGAGTTGTGGAATCACAGGAACAATCCCATAGTGATTGAGAAGAAATCGGCAGCAACAACAATTGTTTTTGGTGATCTTTTACCCTCTGAAGCTAAAGGGATGCACGTCTCAGCTCAGCAAGATTTTCACTACGAAACCAATTGGAGAATGTTACCCACTCTTTCCTGGATCCAACAAACCGGAAAACGCAGCAAATGGCCACCTGATCATCAAGATATTGTCAATTCCGCAAAACATATCGGTTTAGCCAAATTCTGTGAGCTGCTTATATCAGATTGGGCTGGAAGGTTACAGATCTACTTGTGGAAACCTGGAGCATATGACAGCACACTTATCATCCTTGGAGAGTGCTCTGCTCGTGCTAGAACCAGCTTGGGTAATAAGGAGTTGGAAGCTGATCAAAATGCCTTGCTTCTTGATCATGTCAAGGCGTGGAAGCCACCAGATTTGCAGAAGCTTCAATACCATTTCAGAGATTGTCAAATCAAGAGTGGAGATGGAGATCTCATTAGAGTAGGTCAAACAGTTTTGAGTGCTATACTTTTCGAAAGGAGAGGCTATAGTAATGATCAGAGTATCAAGAATGGATCCTTGGCTAAGTTGGAGATGCAACAATCAAATCTTGGAAGCTGTCTAGCCGCCAACTCTGACATAGGAGCAGTCCGAGGATCATATCTCAGCAACCAGAAGGAATTAAGCAACAAACTCAACTGCAATGGAAACTACACTCATCAGGGTCTCACGTCGAACTGGAATCATGTCCAAAGCTTCTCAAATGAAAGAGTTATGGGTTCTACAAGACGGGTGATTCTGTGTTTGCTTTGTCTGAACTTTTCTGAGTTCAGAACATCTCAATCCTATCTATGGCGACCAGGTGAGCATGCTAAGGTAACTAATCATGTTTTCAAGAGTTCTTTTATTGATTACACAGATATGATGCACTTGTTTTTGCCAAAAGAGTCATGTGCAGAATATATGGAAGCTTTGAAGCATACCAAGGGAAAGAACAAGCGTGAGGAAGACAAACGTTTCAAGCCGCCTGATCTAAGCCAGAGAGACATCAGGACGTCACTTGCTTCATCCTCATCAAAGAAGCACCTCCAGATGCAGCATACAAGCCAAAACCGAGAAAATACAACTTTGGGATAAGACTCTTACTCTATGATGATTTTGCTTGTGTTAACTTGTCTTGTTTCAATGTATCAGGTCTAAGTAATGCCTCAGGAGTGAGGAAAGCCAAATGGATCAGTCCCTTCTACCTAATAGAACCAGTCAGCGACAATGCCTATCAAAGAGGCTTGCAAGGTAAGTGTAATCTGATTATAAACTCTGATGATACTGACTTGGTCCCTTCTATTGCAGGTAACACAGATTTGAGGACAAATCTTTTTGAAGTGGGAGGGGATGATATGATCATGGAAAGCACCAAGGACTGGAAGCATGAACCTGAACCTGAAGAGCTTGTAGCTGAGGATGCAACCTTGAAGAACATTTGGAAACAAGAAGAATACATTAGTCTTGGCCGAAGCTTGATCATCCAAGACACCTTAACCATCATTCAAGCTACTCCACCTTCAAGCTGATCATCATCTAGGCAAGTAGCTTGTGTGTGCTCTTTTCCAAAGGAAGGTTTTTAACGAGGCCACAAGTCTACTTCTCCTATCTCCTAGATGATTGATCTTGGTCTGTCCACATGAAGACCTTATCTTATATTTTAAGCTATGCTTTTATGTTATTTAGTTTTCGAAACTCTTTTAAAATTTGAATAAGTCTTAGTCTTGTTTTTAGATTACCAAGGGAGCCTGTTCCCTTTAATGAATTCGAGAAGTGGAGCCTGTTCCAGCCTTCTCTATATAAGCTTGTAGCCATCTTCTTTTATCAAAAAGCAATCTTTTATCAAAAACCCTTTTCTCTCTCTTCTCTCTTGTCTTGGACGAGTTGAAGTGTGTCTGGTGTGTAATATCCAGTCTGTTGGTGTGTAATATCCAACGCCCAAGGGCTTTAGAGAGGTGTGTCATATCCGATCTAAGCCTAGGAGTATCAAGAAGCCTTTCCGCAGCCTCTTGTGTCACCATTCGATTCACATACCTTGAGAAGCTAGAGTCTTTTGATTCGTTTCTGCAAGGATTATCCCATCTGTTCCAGAGCATCATCCTAGGATCTCATCATCAGGTGATCCAACTGGCCTGCTCTTGTTGAGTACCTCAAATGGAGACTGATCTGCCAAGATCCTGGTTGGTATCCTGTTGATGAGGTAGCACGCAGTCATCACAGCATCACTCCAATACCTCTTGGGAACCCCTTTGTGGAACATCATGGACCGGGACACCTCCATGAGATGTCTGTTCTTCCTTTCCGCCGCACCCATTCTGCTGTGGAGTGTATGGGCAGCTAGTCTGGTGAAGAATCCCATGCTGAGCAAGGTGATCACGAAATGCATGCCCAGTATACTCCCCACCATTATCAGACCTGAAAATCTTAATCTTGGCATGATATTGGTTAGTCACATAGGCTTGAAAATTTTTAAATGCATCAAGGACCCTATCTTTAGTTTTAATCAATGTTAACCAGGTGTATTTGGATTTTTCATCAATGAATGTGACATAATACTTGTAATCATCCCTAGATAAGCAAGGTGCCGTCCAAACATCAGAGTGAATTAAATCAAAGCAGTTTGCATAAAGAGTAGATGATCTCTGAAAAACAGTCTTACAATGTTTGCCCAAAATACATGCCTCACAATCATTATTTTTAAACATGACACCTGGTAACATAATGCTTAAAGCCCTAACATGTGGATGTCCTAGCCTAGCATGCCACAGAGCATCAGTACTTAAGGAAGAAACAGAACTAAACGAGAAACAAGAACTAGAAATAGGTGCAAGGTCTTCAATCATGTAAAGATCCCCCTTGGTAGCTCCTTGCCCAATCAACTTACTGCTCTTAATATCCTGAAACTTAACATCATTAGGACTGAAAATAACATTGCATTGAAGATCAGTAGTGCATTTCTTAACTGATAAAAGATTAGAGGTGAACTCAGGCATGTAAAAGGCTTTTGACTCCTTATTAAACAAGTTCAGTTTACCAATGCCCCTAATGGGAATTCTATCTCCATTTGCAATCATAACATGTCCAAGGGCAGGTTCTATGTCTTTTATCAGATTGTTATCACTAATCATGTGATGAGATGCACCAGAATCAATTATCAATGGTTTATGCAAGCTCCTAGCAGTATTGGTTCTAGATGTTTCATTTTCAGCTTTCAGGCTCTTGACTACTCCTAACAATCTATCAGTTATGCTAGTATGAGCAGTGGCAGTACATGAGATTTTAAACATGTCTAGCAGTTTATCAGAGATACTAGGTAATGTATGAGCAGAGTATGAGTATCCAAGAGTGTTGCCTAGCATTTTACCAGACTCCTTGAGGGCTCGGATGAAAGCCTCAAAGTCAGCCTTGGTGATCACCTCCTGAGAAGTTAGAGCTCTGCCTTCACTTTCACCCGCCTTGACATTTGGACTAGCCCCTGATGAGCCGGCACCACTTGCTTCAGCAGAAAGGTGAGCCTTAGCTTCTCTATCCTTGTTGAACTTGCTAGGCCTGAGGTGTGGATGTAGGATCCAGCACTGACTCTTCTTATGCCCCTGCCGCTTGCAATGCTCACAGCTTCCCTCATACTTTCTCATACTTCCTTCCATCTCCACGGTACGCTGCCTTGTTTGCTTGTGCCTCTTCTGCTTTATGAGCCGTGGACATCCCCTTCTTGCCTCCAAACAACCCAAGAGAGCCTTCCTCCTTCTGAAGTTGTGCGCATACCTCCTCCATGGATGGGAGAGTTGGTGATCTCAGGATATGCTTGATCACATCCTGGTAGCTTTCATCTAGAGTCATCAATAGCCCAAACACCTGATCTTGCTCTCTCCTCTCAATGAGCGATTCCTCATCAGTAGTGTTGGGTCTAAGACTCTCAAGTTCGGACCACAAAGCTCCAAACTTCCCCATGTGCTTGGTGAGATCTTCTCCATCTTGCCTCAAGACACTGATGGTTTGCTTCAGATCAAACACCCGACTTATGTTGGACTTGTTTCCATACCTCTTATGGAGCATGTCCCAAAGGCGCTTAGGAGTCTCAAAGTGCACGTAAGCTTCAAGTATGGGGAGCTCCAGAGAGGCATGGAGCACAGACAGCACCATCAAATCCTCTTGGACCCATCTCTTTGCTTCAGCTACCGCAAGAGTCTTCCCGTCGCCTTCTTCTTCATCTTCTTTGGCCACTGGCTCCGGACCATCATCTGTGATGTGGTTCCACAGCCCTAGCCTTCCAATGGTAGTCCTCACCAACTGGGACCACATCAAGTAGTTCGAGCCTCCCTTCAGTGCAACCGGAACCGTCACCAGTTTGCTAAAGTTGGTCGTCTCCATCTCCTCTTCTTTATCACACAAGAACAAACTCGCAAATGTAAAGAAAGGAACAAGGGTCTCTCAATACCAAAGCCAACCTGGCTCTGATACCATATGAGATTAGAGAGTAGAATAGGTATTGAGAGATTAAGAGAGATTTGGTAAGAGATTAAGAGAAGTTTAGGAGAGATTGTGAAAGAAATGGAGAGATTTATGTATGAACCATGATGAACAAGAGAGAGACTAGAGAGAGAGTAACATGATTCGCATTAATTAATTAATCAGAGAGAGTTTACACTTATATATGAAGCTTAAGACACTAGGGTTTAGACTGCATAAAGGAGAAAGCATGTGAAGTCAAGATACAGCTAAGGCGCATTTGAATCCTTCCAATGAGAGTCTCCACATGTGTAAGGCATCTTTGAATATGCCTTTACCTTTCCAGCTCTTGCCAGACTGTCAGACGCGTTCCTCCTTATCCTCTCAACGTTCGGATCAAGCTCAGCCTTAAGGTAAAGTAACTCTAGCTGGTTTACTTTTACCTGAGCTGAGTAACCCCTTAACCGCGCATGATGGTACGGCCTGATCGTCCGTACCCTTTGCCCTATCCGTACAGTCCGTACAAGATGCTTCTATCTTCCTCTCTAATGCTTCTACACTTCCTAAGGTCTCCTCTTCATACCATAAGGCTCTCTTCTTAACAACTGGAAACTGGAATCATCTGATTAGAAAGTGGGATAACTTCTTCATCCAACTCTTATGAGATTTATTCAACTTCCTGGTGATTCTCCAACACTTTATGTATCCAAATCAAGCTTCTTACAAAGTGATTCATCCTGGTTTGATGGGAACGACGAAGAAGCTGTCCTATTCCCAACTGGGAAACTGGAATCACCTGATTAGAAAGCGGGATAACTTCTTCATCCCAACTCCTATGAGATTTATTCAACTTCCTGATTCTCCAACACTTTTTGTATCCAAATCAAGCTTCTTACAAAGTGATTCATCCTGGTTTGATTGGAACGACGAAGAAGCTGTCCTATTCCCAACTGGGAAACTGGAATCACCTGATTAGAAAGCGGGATAACTTCTTCATCCCAACTCCTATGAGATTTATTCAACTTCCTGGTGATTCTCCAACACTTTATGTATCCAAATCAAGCTTCTTACAAAGTGATTCATCCTGGTTCGATTGGAACGATGGAGAAGTTGTCCTATTCCCAAACTGGGAAACTGGAATCATCTGATTAGAAAGTGGGATAACTTCTTCATCCCAACTCCTATGAGATTTATTCAACTTCCTGGTGATTCTCCAACACTTTATGTATCCAAATCAAGCTTCTTCAAAAGTGATTCATCCTGGTTTGATGGGAACGACGAAGAAGCTGTCCTATTCCCAAACTGGGAAACTGGAATCACCTGATTAGAAAGCGGGATAACTTCTTCATCCCAACTCCTATGAGATTTATTCAACTTCCTGGTGATTCTCCACACTTTATGTATCCGAATCAAGCTTCTTACAAAGTGATTCATCCTGTTTGATTGGAACGACGAAGAAGCTGTCCTATTCCCAAACTGGGAAACTGGAATCACCTGATTAGAAAGCGGGATAACTTCTTCATCCCAACTCCTATGAGATTTATTCAACTTCCTGGTGATTCTCCACACTTTATGTATCCAAATAAAGCTTCTTACAAAAGTGATTCATCCTGGTTCGATTGGAACGACGGAGAAGTGTCCTATTCCCAAACTGGGAAACTGGAATCACCTGATTAGAAAGTGGGATAACTTCTTCATCCCAACTCCTATGAGATTTATTCAACTTCCTGGTGATTCTCCAACACTTTATGTATCCAAATCAAGCTTCTTACAAAGTGATTCATCCTCGTTTGATTGGAACGACGAAGAAGCTTTCCTATTCCCAAACTGGGAAACTGGAATCACCTGATTATAAAGCGGGATAACTTCTTCATCCCAACTCCTATGAGATTTATTCAACTTCCTGGTGATTCTCCAACACTTTATGTATCCAAATCAAGCTTCTTACAAAGTGATTCATCCTGGTTCGATTGGAACGATGGAGAAGTTGTCCTATTCCCAACTGGGAAACTGGAATCATCTGATTAGAAAGTGGGATAACTTCTTCATCCCAACTCCTATGAGATTTATTCAACTTCCTGGTGATTCTCCAACACTTTATGTATCCAAATCAAGCTTCTTACAAAGTGATTCATCCTGGTTTGATGGGAACGACGAAGAAGCTGTCCTATTCCCAAACTGGGAAACTGGAATCACCTGATTAGAAGCGGGATAACTTCTTCATCCCAACTCCTATGAGATTTATTCAACTTCCTGATTCTCCCACACTTTTTGTATCCAAATCAAGCTTCTTACAAAGTGATTCATCCTGTTTGATTGGAACGACGAAGAAGCTGTCCTATTCCCAAACTGGGAAACTGGAATCACCTGATTAGAAAGCGGGATAACTTCTTCATCCCAACTCCTATGAGATTTATTCAACTTCCTGGTGATTCTCCAACACTTTATGTATCCAAATCAAGCTTCTTACAAAGTGATTCATCCTGGTTCGATTGGAACGACGGAGAAGTTGTCCTATTCCCAAACTGGGAAACTGGAATCATCTGATTAGAAAGTGGGATAACTTCTTCATCCCAACTCCTATGAGATTTATTCAACTTCCTGGTGATTCTCCAACACTTTATGTATCCAAATCAAGCTTCTTACAAAGTGATTCATCCTGGTTTGATGGGAACGACGAAGAAGCTGTCCTATTCCCAAACTGGGAAACTGGAATCACCTGATTAGAAAGCGGGATAACTTCTTCATCCCAACTCCTATGAGGTTTATTCAATTCCTGGTGATTATCCAACAATTTATGTATCCGAATCAAGCTTCTTACAAAGTGATTCATCCTGGTTTGATTGGAACGACGAAGAAGCTGTCCTATTCCCAAACTGGGAAACTGGAATCACCTGATTAGAAAGCGGGATAACTTCTTCATCCCAACTCCTATGAGATTTATTCAACTTCCTGGTGATTCTCCACACTTTATGTATCCAAATCAAGCTTCTTACAAAGTGATTCATCCTGGTTTGATTGGAACGACGGAGAAGTTGTCCTATTCCCAAACTGGGAAACTGGAATCACCTGATTAGAAAGTGGGATAACTTCTTCATCCCAACTCCTATGAGATTTATTCAACTTCCTGGTGATTCTCCACACTTTATGTATCCAAATCAAGCTTCTTACAAAGTGATTCATCCTGGTTTGATTGGAACGACGAAGAAGCTTTCCTATTCCCAAACTGGGAAACTGGAATCACCTGATTAGAAAGCGGATAACTTCTTCATCCCAACTCCTATGAGATTTATTCAACTTCCTGGTGATTCTCCAACACTTTATGTATCCAAATCAAGCTTCTTACAAAGTGATTCATCCTGGTTCGATTGGAACGACGGAAAGTTGTCCTATTCCCAACTGGGAAACTGGAATCACTGATTAGAAAGTGGGATAACTTCTTCATCCCAACTCCTATGAGATTTATTCAACTTCCTGGTGATTCTACCAACCTTTATGTATCCAAATCAAGCTTCTTACAAAGTGATTCATCCTGGTTTGATTGGAACGACGAAGAAGCTGTCCTATTCCCAAACTGGGAAACTGGAATCACCTGATTAGAAAGCGGGATAACTTCTTCATCCCAACTCCTATGAGATTTATTCAAACTTCCTGGTGATTCTCCAACCCACTTTTATGTTCCAATCAAGCTTCTTACAAAGTGATTTCATCCTGGTTTGATTGGAACGACGAAGAAGCTGTCCTATTCA
>NW_026014880.1:0-26738 GCF_020379485.1 Brassica napus
AATCTTGGCTTGACTCATAAATAATTACGATCAAAAAGAAGCTGATATCAAGCAAGAAAAAATAAAGAACACACTGAGACTTTGTTTACCCGGTGTTCACTGCACTTCTCGGAGTGGAGACTATACATCACCGGGAGAAGAAACGGTCTCTCAGCCAATCCACTATAAACGTTGTGATTACAGTGTACTTTCACCGGAGGTTCTCTCCTCTTCTTCCTCTCTCTCGATTACTCTAATCCGAGTTTACAACAAGTATAATAGAGGAAGAAGAACAAGCTCTGAGCTTAGATAAAACGAGAATCACATCTCTCTCTAGCTCACTCTCATCTCGTGCTCTCGCTCTCTCATCTCATCTCGAGCTCTCTCGCTCTCTCTTCTGATTCTGTTGTAACAACTCTCTCTCGTCGGAGAAGATGGCGATGATATACCCATAAGATGATGATTCCTATTGCCCTAACTCATGTGCTCCTCACGTGTATGTTATTAGCTTTGGCAAACCTTCTGCTGGACCAAGAGTCTTTCCTTCACTCTCAGCATATTCGAACCTTCTGTTTGACTTAGAAGCTTAGGAGATTGATGACATAATCCCACAGAAACGTCAGGTCCCACCATCAATTCCTCTTCCTCACAGTTTGAAAACATCTTTGCAAAGAACTCCTCTGCCTCCGACATCTTTCCTTGTTCGCATAGACACGCGATGATCGTCCTATAACACGTCTCACTAGCCCACGACAACGGTATAGTCTTTTCATCACTAAAAGACTTCATCATTATACCAAACGTCTCGGATAGCAGAATCCTATAATCTCATCGAACAGTTCCCAAGCCTCTGTTTTCTTACCGTGCTCCACCAAACTCGTAAAACCCTATTTCCGACAATATCGTTCATCTGTTCAGACATGTCCAAAACCTTGTATATCTCCATAGCTTCCTCATCTTTGCGTTGCTTGAACCAATACTCCATCAACGATACCTTATAGAGGGCCATTGCCATGTGATATACTCTCCATGGGAGTTTACTCTTCAGTTCCTCGATTATTTGGCTAGCCTTTACGTATCTCCCGCATCCAACAACGCCCCATGGACGCCACTAAAACGCAAGCTTCGTCGAGTCTTTTAGCATCAACCAAGGCTTTCGTGAGTATCAAGTATGTATCCACCCCTGGAGACAAACGTCCGTCTAGGACTATGTGACTAAAAGATCAAGAGCGTCGTCGAGACAGCCTTGGTCGCAGTGAGCTTTGATGATGAGATTGCAAGAGAGCATGTTCGGGAGTGTTTGAGACTCGTTGAAAAAGTAGTTGAACAGAGAGATGGCTTCCTCGTAACTTTTGGCGTCGCACATGGCTCCAATTACTGAATTGCAGATGAAGACAGTGTCTCTTTTGAAACGATACTTTTCAGAGACAGCGTGGTGAGAGTACTCGACGGCTTTGTCGAGGTTAGACAGCTCGAGCATTGATGTGACTCGGTAGCGCAGAGATATTGGGCGGTGATCCATGTCGATGTCGTCGCAGTTTGGATCTAGTTTCGGGAGTGACGAAGGGTTTCTTCCCAGTGGGAAAGGGATCAACGCCTTCCCCACCGGAACTGCTTTCGATAAGGTCGGGTTTTGGACAATGCGACCTGAGGAAGGACATGGTGGAAGTGTAGCATCCCTGTCCCGATCTATGAACTGGACCAGTCCAAGGTCGGACTGATCAAACGGGACAGACATGTTGGACATGTCATCTGGATAAGTTCTAATCAGATTAAGATGATACTGTATGTCCGAATATAGCAGTGAGCTTGTTGGACTAAGCTGGACGGATTCAGAGAAGGCATCTGGTCTTGTCATCCGAGATAAGTTAGTCAATGTGTGGACTGACTTGTATACGTTCTGACGGGAACTGAGACTGAGCTGAACATGAACTGATTAGCTAAGGAGAATGGCGGGATCAGTTACTGGATCAGTTACCGAGCAGTATCAGGACGGCCAGACAAGTCGGTTAAGACTGTCGGCTAAGCTGAGATGAGCTGATTCAGTAGTATCAGTCTGATTCGGACAAGGTTAGAGTTGTTGACTGGATCAGTCAGCTCTAGCTCGGTTTTCGCCTAAGTAAAACTGGCGGGAACAGTTAAAGTCTGAAAAGTGGAAAAACTCGCGCATGAAACGCCTTGGAGCGCGGGGTGTCGGTGGGTTAAGTAAATAACTGTTTGGAACAGTGATTGTCGGTGGGGTTTGTGGAGAAACCGCCCATCTGTTTTCCCTTAAGTGGGATTTCGCGGATCAGGGAAGGAATACGGGTTTTCGGAGACAGAAAACAGAGAGAGAATTACCAAAAAAGGGAGAATCGGATCGGAGAGATCGAGAAGTGAACCGGAAAGCGGAGTTAGCCGGGAAGGGGATCGGGGTCTCAGTGATTGGCCACGGGTCTGTCTGGTGTACTGCGACTCCGCCTGATCTGATCGGGAGCGGACTGGTTCTCCTAGACGGAAATACAGAGAAAAGAACCCAGAGAGAAAAGGGGATCGAGAGAGAGACTGAGTTCGCGGAAACAGACTGATCGGGTTCTAACCCAACCGTCGGAGAGCGATGGTGCCTGGGCGGCTTAGGCTGAGTCGTAAGAGGTGAGCCGCGTACTGAGCAATGGAAACCCGGCGGATCAGAAAGGGGATCTCGGTTCTACTCTGTTCTGCTCTGTTCTACTCTGCTTTACTCTGTTCTGGGACAGATAACAGAGGAAAGAAGGAGAAACCGGGACGAGAAGAGTGAGATACATGGCCGGAAAGCCGAACCGAGCAATCGATGGTGACCGCGAGTCTGGGTTAGTTGCGTACTGATCCTTGCGGACTGGGCCAAGGGTGGTACTGAAGATCTAGGAAGGCGGACCGGAGTCTGGTAGAGACCGCTGGGCTGTCGGTTCACTGTGACGTTGCCCGATCTGATCTGATTGGAGGCGTCTGGAGTTATCTGCGGTGGTTAAGATCGAGATGCAGTGGTCGCGGGGGCCTGAGTTGGGTTCGATGCCCTGATCTGATCAACCCCGATCGGATACTGTGTACGGTTTCGGTGTGATCGGTGTGCGACAGCATACGCTATCAGCCTATTCTGATGAACTGAAGGGAGGATCGGATACTGTGCTTGGAACGATCCTCGCCATGGAGAGATGTGGTACTGTCGTGATTGGATCGCTGAAGGCGATCGGGACCAGTGTCATACTGAAGGAGGATCGACTGGAATCAGGATCGAGTCTCGGATCTGTACTGGTTATGGCACTGAGCCGAGTCTTGATGGATCGGTATTGAATGGACTGAGACTCGTACTGGAACTGGATAGTTCGATGGCAGGGTAGCGTGAAGAGAACTGACTGAATGGATGGCTGGTTGGAGACCAAGCCAGCCGACTGTGTACTGACTGATCCAGGTGTGATCAGTGACTGTTTCAGGAACGCTAGCAAGGCCGGCGTACTGTCTGTTCTGGATGGTTGGTTGGAGACCAAGCCAGCCGACTGTGTAATGACTGATCCTGATGTGATCAGGACTGACTGAAGCGATGGCTGTGGAGCCGACTGTGTAATGACTGATCCTGATGTGATCAGGACTGACAGAAGCGATGGCTGTGGAGCCGACTGTGTAATGACTGATCCTGATGTGATCAGGACTGACTGAAGCGATGGCTGTGGAGCCGACTGTGTACTGACTGATCCGGGGGTGATCAGGTGACTGTTTCTGGAACGCTAATAAGGTTAGCGTACTGTCTGTTCTGGATGGCTGGTTGGATACCAAGCCGTCTCTCTTTGTTGCTTGGGTCACGTGGGGATGGTTGGCTGAGTGACTAAGGAACAAGGGATTCGGTTAAGTATCTGATCGAGCTGGCTGGATAAGACGGAGTGTTCGGATGGATTTTTCAGATAACGAAGCACTGAGGCAGTAAGGTATATGTTTATTATACTGTCTGTTGTAGTGATTCGCTAGGATGCTGGATTACTTAGCGAACACTCGGATCTGAGCTGAACCTCATGGAGGAAAACTGGATAAAAATCCTAAGTTAAGAGAAAAATTCGGATATGGCCAGTTTGGTCGAGGGAAGCGAACTGAGGACGAACCGCCGTAAGGGAAACCGGGTCTGGGCGTCACAATTGGTATCAGAGCGATTACGGTTCTAGGAAAGAGTTGGAAGGGTTATTCAAGATTTGTCTAGACCGAATGGACGCGGAAAATGCTGAGCGCGAGCATTGGAGAATTGATGGAGACTTGATCTTGGGAGTGATCAAGTCGGATTTACAGATTGTATGGGCAAATGTAAGTTAAAAGTCTAACTGTCAAGAACCAGAGATAAGATCATTGATGATGATTGGATTGGTTGAATGAAGTCTGAGTTAAGATCATTTGGAGAATGATTGGATTGCTTAAGGTGTTCAGCATTACTCGAGAAGAGTTATCCAATAAATCTACCTAAGAGTTGGAGACAACCGAGAGGTTTATTTAAGTCAATGGACCCGAATTCTGAAGTGAAGAAACGGGAAAGATTGACGAAGTGTATTCTGAAGCTTAAGGATAATAAGCTTGCTGAAGTTAGGATTGAAGCAAGTGGCTCGAGGAAGCAAGGATGCTTCGGAAAAGTTTAAGTAAGACAAGGACAATGATGTCGGATATGGAGCCAAGGAGCTGATGAGTTTTAACTCTGTATGGACAAGACGTCCATTAACTGAATTTGGAAAGAAAGCTTCAGCGGACAGATTCAAGGCAGAATAGCCGAGTGGATGAGCTGAAGGTTGTGAACGGAAACAGAGTTGGACAGGTGGTCCGAGGATTGAGATGGAATCTCAATGAACTGGCTAAGGCGATAGATGGATTGCTAAGAGATAACCTGAAAGAGTCAGGAAATCGGGAACTGAATTGGACAAGTCATCCATGGAAGAGCCTAAGGACTAATGGCTAAGGCACTGATGCTGGAATGCACTGATGCTGGAATGTGAAGTACCGAGACTTACATTCAAATGGGACGTCTGTTGAGAATGCTTAGACGGATTCTAAGATTTTCAAGGTAAAGGACAAGCTGGGTCCGGAAATTGAAACTGGAAGTTCCATGAATGGATTCGGAAAAAAAAAAAAAAAAAAAAAAAATCTGCGTAAGACTTACACATAGCAAGTGGCAAGTGTAAGCAAGTCTGGATACAAGAAAAAGGACAATGGAATTGTCAAGACTATCGAAGCTTGATTGTCTTAGTAGATTTGTGCGGTCCGAGAGTTGAGATCATCGGAACAAGAGATTGGAAGTCAAGTGTTCTTGCCAAGACTTGTTAAGTGATCAAGAAACTACTCGGAGGTACAAGATGCTATTGATGATGAGTGGTGATGATATGCCCTTAGAACTGAATGGGTTTGCTAAGGCATAACTGTACAGATACTGTCTGTTCTGGCGTCTATGGAAACCGAGAGTTTCCAAGACGTGACTGTCTGTCATCGCGTGTACTGTCCTGACGTCTGTGGGAACCGGAGTATTGCCAAGACGTAACTGTAATCGCGTCGGTGGGAACTAGATTAGTTCGCCATCGCGTGTCTGTACTGTGGTCTGCGGAAACCCCATCTGATGTCTGTGGGAGATGTACCTTCCAAGACATAACTGTACTGTTACTGGAACTCAAGGAGTTCACTACTGTGGGTTTCCGATCGCGATGAAATCACGGATGGGAACTAGTGAGAGTTTGCCATCACGTGTCTGTAGGACGTATGTCCGTTAGGTACGTATTGTATGAACTGATGTCTTTGGGAACTGCTGAGTTTCCAAGACATAACCGTGACTGAGTCAATGGGAACTAGATGAGTTTCCCATTTTGGAATTGTGAACCGGGAAGGACTGAGAGTCCGAAAGAAAAACTGTACAAGGGATCAAGTGTAGGATCCGGTAAGAAATGTCTGTAAGGATCACGAATGATCCGGGAGGTGTCCATAAAGATCAATAAAGATCTGAGAAAATCTTATGTCGATCACAAGTGGTCGAGGACTGGTTAGGATCAAGGAGTGATCCGAAGGAAACAACTGTAAGGATCAAGATGAGATCCATGCATTCTGAAAAGGTTAAGTTCCTAGTACTCGGAGTTAGGCCATGCTAAGGAACACTGGAGTGCGAGAATCAAACAGTCAAGTCAGGATTGGACTGAGACTGGTTGGAAATGAGTTCCAGAAGGACGAAACTGAGTCAATATGTGACTGTGATCGGGTAAGGTTTAAGCTGGAAAAACTTAACTAAGATGGTGAGTTAACACTTCGAGAATTGAGGTAAACTGGTCAGCACTGTTGGGAGTCTAGCGTTCTCGCCAAAGTGTGTGTCCAAACACCAAGAGATTGCTCGGAAGTAAGGACTACTATGCTTAGTGAGTTGGTGCATTGAACCGAGTCTGTTGGAATGGACTCCAAGCGTGATTGTGATCACGAAGTCTGGAACACAGAAATGGTCGAGTGACCGAAAGCCTGAGCATTGAGTCAAGGCAAGAGTGCCGTTTGATTGGGATTTATTCCAAGTGGTGGAGACTGTTCTGAATGGGTAGAACAAAGTTCTATTGCCTGCTGAACTCGAGGACGAGTTCATTCCAAGTGGGGGAGAGTTGTAGCATCCCTGTCCCGATCTATGAACTGGACCAGTCCAAGGTCGGACTGATCAAACGGGACAGACATGTTGGACATGTCATCTGGATAAGTTCTAATCAGATTAAGATGATACTGTATGTCCGAATATAGCAGTGAGCTTGTTGGACTAAGCTGGACGGATTCAGAGAAGGCATCTGGTCTTGTCATCCGAGATAAGTTAGTCAATGTGTGGACTGACTTGTATACGTTCTGACGGGAACTGAGACTGAGCTGAACATGAACTGATTAGCTAAGGAGAATGGCGGGATCAGTTACTGGATCAGTTACCGAGCAGTTTATCAGGACGGCCAGACAAGTCGGTTAAGACTGTCGGCTAAGCTGAGATGAGCTGATTCAGTAGTATCAGTCTGATTCGGACAAGGTTAGAGTTGTTGACTGGATCAGTCAGCTCTAGCTCGGTTTTCGCCTAAGTAAAACTGGCGGGAACAGTTAAAGTCCGAAAAGTGGAAAAACTCGCGCATGAAACGCCTTGGAGCGCGGGGTGTCGGTGGGTTAAGTAAATAACTGTTTGGAACAGTGATTGTCGGTGGGGTTGGTGGAGAAACCGCCCATCTGTTTCCCTTAAGTGGGATTTCGCGGATCAGGGAAGGAATACGGGTTTTCGGAGACAGAAAACAGAGAGAGAATTACCAAAAAAGGGAGAATCGGATCGGAGAGATCGAGAAGTGAACCGGAAAGCGGAGTTAGCCGGGAAGGGGATCGGGGTCTCAGTGATTGGCCACGGGTCTGTCTGGTGTACTCTGCGACTCCGCCTGATCTGATCGGGAGCGGACTGGTTCTCCTAGACGGAAATACAGAGAAAAGAACCCAGAGAGAAAAGGGGATCGAGAGAGAGACTGAGTTCGCGGAAACAGACTGATCGGTTCTAACCCAACCGTCGGAGAGCGATGGTGCCTGGGCGGCTTAGGCTGAGTCGTAAGAGGTGAGCCGCGTACTGAGCAATGGAAACCCGGCGGATCAGAAAGGGGATCTCGGTTCTACTCTGTTCTGCTCTGTTCTACTCTCTGCTTTACTCTGTTCTGGGACAGATAACAGAGGAAAGAAAGGAGAACCGGGACGAGAAGAGTGAGATACATGGCCGGAAAGCCGAACCGAGCAATCGATGGTGACCGCGAGTCTGGGTTAGTTGCGTACTGATCCTTGCGGACTGGGCCAAGGGTGGTACTGAAGATCTAGGAAGGCGGACCGGAGTCTGGTAGAGACCGCTGGGCTGTCGGTTCACTGTGACGTTGCCCGATCTGATCTGATTGGAGGCGTCTGGAGTTATCTGCGGTGGTTAAGATCGAGATGCAGTGGTCGCGGGCCTGAGTTGGGTTCGATGCCCTGATCTGATCAACCCCGATCGGATACTGTGTACGGTTTCGGTGTGATCGGTGTGCGACAGCATACGCTATCAGCCTATTCTGATGAACTGAAGGGAGGATCGGATACTGTGCTTGGAACGATCCTCGCCATGGAGAGATGTGGTACTGTCGTGATTGGATCGCTGAAGGCGATCGGGACCAGTGTCATACTGAAGGAGGATCGACTGGAATCAGGATCGAGTCTCGGGATCTGTACTGGTTATGGCACTGAGCCGAGTCTTGATGGATCGGTATTGAATGGACTGAGACTCGTACTAGAACTGGATAGTTCGATGGCAGGGTAGGCGTGAAGAGAACTGACTGAATGGATGGCTGGTTGGAGACCAAGCCAGCCGACTGTGTACTGACTGATCCAGGTGTGATCAGTGACTGTTTCAGGAACGCTAGCAAGGCCGGCGTACTGTCTGTTCTGGATGGTTGGTTGGAGACCAAGCCAGCCGACTGTGTAATGACTGATCCTGATGTGATCAGGACTGACTGAAGCGATGGCTGTGGAGCCGACTGTGTAATGACTGATCCTGATGTGATCAGGACTGACAGAAGCGATGGCTGTGGAGCCGACTGTGTAATGACTGATCCTGATGTGATCAGGACTGACTGAAGCGATGGCTGTGGAGCCGACTGTGTACTGACTGATCCGGGGGTGATCAGGTGACTGTTTCTGGAACGCTAATAAGGTTAGCGTACTGTCTGTTCTGGATGGCTGGTTGGATACCAAGCCGTCTCTCTTTGTTGCTTGGGTCACGTGGGGATGGTTGGCTGAGTGACTAAGGAACAAGGGGATTCGGTTAAGTATCTGATCGAGCTGGCTGGATAAGACGGAGTGTTCGGATGGATTTTTCAGATAACGAAGCACTGAGGCAGTAAGGTATATGTTTATTATACTGTCTGTTGTAGTGATTCGCTAGGATGCTGGATTACTTAGCGAACACTCGGATCTGAGCTGAACCTCATGGAGGAAAACTGGATAAAAATCCTAAGTTAAGAGAAAAATTCGGATATGGCCAGTTTGGTCGAGGGAAGCGAACTGAGGACGAACCGCCGTAAGGGAAACCGGGTCTGGGCGTCACAGGAAGCCCGGGAAGAAGAGTTTAGGGTTTGCTTTTTCTTTATACTGCCGCAGAATCCAAATTTAGAAAAATATTGTGTCTAATTATATATATGTATCCCATTGGGCCTCTCTTCGAAGCCTACTTACCAACTATATCGCCCGGCCCGACCCTACCCGACTATGGTAAGGTAGATATTGATCCCACCTTTTATGATCATGTTCTTCACGACTATTAATTTGATTTGGTGGATTTCTAGGTGGATGGATTATGGGAGGCGCATGTCTTAAAATATTTTTTTTGGTAAATACACTTTGGTATCTCTTTGTCAGTAGGACTCTTAAGCTAACAAAAGGTGTAATCTTGGTTTTGCATGCATCCATTCATAAAATATCTGGATTACCAACAGTAGAGAAGTATTTCAATTTGTTTGCTTTCATTCATCCCAGCTTGCTATACACTTTTATTATTTCAACATCTCAAATTGTTAAAAAAAAAAGAGAGAGAGAAAAATGAGTCATAATTATATTGCTCTTTCTCCTCCATTTTTTAATCTAACATTCTGTTTCTAAAGCTTCTACTAATACATCTTCATACAACAACTCAGAAATTAGGTCTTTGATCTGTCTTCACACCATTTTTGAGGATAACATAGGTGATTCATAACAAAAATGAAAATAAAATAATTATGAATGGCAAAGGATAATATTATGCAAAATCATGTGGTTTCTTAGGATGGCATTATTGGTCCCAAATATAAAAACAGAGGAAAAATCATTTTCTTCTACTTTAAGTATACAACTAGGTTCTGATCCGCCCTTCAAAGGACGGTATATTTTTGTTTTGATTTTTCTTTTAGAAATTTAATTTTCATATTTGTTTTTTTTTTTGTAATTATATTTTTGTTTTTTTGTGTAATCATATTTGTGTCTAAATCTTAATCAAAATTTATTTTATAAAATAATAGCAATTTAAAAGTTGACCCGTCGGCATATACTCGTTTCTTTGTAATTATATACACATATGCCCGTTTTCTTTGTAATTGTATTAGTCTATTTTAGATCTTAATCCGTGCTTCAAGTGCGGGTATAATGTTGTTTCTATTTTTTTTTTGTGTGTAAATATGTTACATTTTTCTGCAATTTGTTTTCTTATATGTTATAAAAAATTTAATTTATATGTTTGTGTATAATATTTTTTAAAAATATTAGAAAGAGATTTTGATAAATGTATTGAATTTGTAATGTTGCATAACTATACAATTGTGTTTATAGTCATTGCATACATTAATTTTGTACTTTATTCCTAAATAGTGGTTAATTATTAAAAAAAAAATAACAAAGTATAGTTACAATTTTGTTTAGCAATTAAATAGATAAAATTATATATTTTCATTAAATTTTCATGATTTGATTTCATAATATAATTATTTATATAATGTTATTATTAGATGTCCATTTAAAATTATACAATACTCAAAATCCCTTCCACTTATATCCATGGAGTGATGATTAAATAAAAAAAGCTTAGGATTAAACCACGTTTAATATTTGCTTTTATTTGCACATTTAACCATTATATTTACAATAAATTAAATATTTTTTGTAATTTTTTTTATTTACAGATTTTGTCATTATATTTAAAATTAATTAATTACAATTCTAAAACTGAAGGCGTTTTTGATAATCTGAAAATATCAATATAGTATATATTATATAAAACAATTTTAAATGTAATATTACCTTATTAAGTTTAGACAAATATCAAAAAGTCGAGAGTTCAATTTTCAAGAAATAAAATCTCATAAAATTAATGATAATTCATGGAAAAACTAATGCAAAAAAATTAAAAAGTTTAATATTTTATTTCATTTTAAAATAAATTAACAAAAACAACAGGTTAATATTTATTAACCTGCACAAATAAAAAAAATTATTATCAAATATCTATTAAATATTGGTAAGTGGCAAAAATATATACACTCAATCATGTATATCAAATTTTAACCAAAACAAATATTTAAAAAAACACATGTGAATGTAGTGAACATTATAAACACTTTGTATATTCTTCTGCTTCCTCGCGTTAAGACAAGCAAATAACGAAAATGTTGGGCCAAAAACCTTAACAGACCCTGACATTTTTATCTTAACTACAATACTTACTCAGCCACATTCCCCTAAGTGATTTTGCCACATGTCTTTTATACATCTTTTATACGATCAATTTCACAAAATAAATACGACATGGCTACTGAAATTGATGGCATGGCTTCCGGAAAATATGACATAAATAATTTCATTTAATGTTGATTTATATTTTTGGCAAACTTATTAGAATATGATAATAATTCATATATTATATTTAATATTGATATTTCTTTTTGGTAAACTTTTTAAAATATGGTAATAGTTCATACATCATCTATAAAATAAATATATTCATATGTAACATTTCAAATTTCGAAATATTATTACTTTGTATACTTATACAATTTGTATTAATAAACCTTTCAAAAATATCTATAATTTTTTAAAAATTTAAATATCTAATCGTAAGATCATTAGTCTTATGTATCTATAAATTTTATAAATATTGTTTAGATTAAATATTTGATAATTATACATTTTTATATTATTTATATTAGTTTTATACAAATTGATTTAATATATATCAAATCTAAATTAAATATTAGCAAGAAAATAGTAAAATCTATAATATTAATATAATTCATTTTTAAATATAAATTAGATTTTAAAAAAATTAGTGCACAGGATGCAGGAAACACCTACTTAAAATTATAAACAAAGCAATTCTTGCGCTCCAACGTCTAGCCTATCAGAACCGTCTACGTCAATAAACGAAAAAGGCAAGCATACGGTCTAGATGCATCCACGTCATCATCATCGTCACAAAAATCTCAGAACCAGTAAAAATCAAAATTTTAAAAATTAATCAGGCTCGAAGAAATCGTCGACATCCCATGGAGTTGCATCGAAATCTTCATTCAAATTGAACGAGAAATCCTCCGGTTCGTTCTGGTTCGGAACGGTTTCTGGATTTTGATTCCATCCATAAACAACGGCTCCAGAGGAAACTCGGAATCCCAGAAATACTCGCCGGCGAGAAACAGCTCCGGCAACGAATACGGATCCGGGAACAAACCGGCGACGTTAGGCATTCTGAGTCAGGTGTATTCACTACTGCTTCTAGTGTGATGTGAAAGTAATGGACCTTCCTCGATAGCTCTGTAGTCTGCAATGCATTTTGGTAAATGATAAAGTTATGTTGTGGGACTTGGCATATAGGCATTTCTCAGTTATCACTCTCAGGCTTTATTCACTGTTTCTTGTGATCTGAACTTGATGTTGACGAGGATCATGCACGTTGGTGTCTGCCGCTTGATTTGCCATGGTGTTAGGAATGGATTTGAGGATCTGAGCAAGACAGATTGGTTGGGGTATATATATAGTCTGGAGATGGAATGGAGAGAGCTGGGATGCGTTTCATCAGAGTGAGTAATTATGGTGTCTTGAAGAGCCTTCGATATCATTGTGAGAGAGGGATTTAGAGAGTTAGACGACGGCCGTTCGTTGGGAGGAGTAATAATAAGTTTTAATTGTTGGAGTCTCAGTTGTTAACCGGAGAAGATGGGAAGACGCTATGGTTGGGCGGCGCTGTATCGTGGGATTTTTAGGTTAGAGGAAGAGGAAATTATATGAGATGTTGGCTTACAAATGAATCTGTAAAACAAATAGGCCATCTACTATAAATAAAAGGAACTAAATTGGAGGCTTCTCAGTCTTGCTACATAGGATAAAATAGGCCAAATGAGTAAAGATTTGTTTTAATGTTATTGGGTAACGATGGTGTTGGTGTGCTGGGTCAAACGATTAGTAGTAGTAGTATTATTATTATGGTTGTTAGTCAATGGGCTCGATATTATTATTATGGTTGTTAGTAATGATTGGTCACGAATATTTTATCCTATGCGGCAGGACTGAGAAGCCTCCAATTTAGTTCATCTATACTATTAAAGCAAAATTCTATTTTAAAATTTAGGATTCTACCCTTAGATTTTCATCATATTTACAATAATAGAGATATCCTATATTTATGGTAACAAATAAATTTTCTTTACAAACCAAAACATAACCATAAATGCTAATTAACGATTAACATTTAATTTCGGTAAAACTTTATCATACCCATAACAATTCTTTTTTCGACCAGATTTTTTCTTGTTTTGAATAATTATATATTTCTAATCATATGAAGTATACTTAATTTTGCGGGTAATAAATAAATTAAACTAATATAATTTATTTATGAGATACAAATGAATTGATGTGTTTTTTGTAGTGTATTTTCCTAATTCTGAGAAATAACAAAATCATAAAATTTCCTTTTTACAATTTTATAGTTGAGTTTTATATGGTTGAAACAAATATATGCATCTAAGTAAATAAGTAAATAAATAATCACTAAAAGTTAAAATCTGCAAATAAAAAAAAATCTGCAAAGAATAATATTAGAATATGTAATGAGAAATATCTTTCATTGTTGCAACTTATATAGTAGTGTTTTTATATAATTGGAACAATATATGAATCTAAATAATTTAATAAATATTATCTTTAAAAATAAAATGTGCAAAAATATATTAAATTATGTAATGAGAAAATATCTTTAGTATATAAATATAATACTTTAGAATAAATTAAAATTAATACTATATTTTTCTAAAAATTAACTTCTTAAAAATAATTTCATAAATATAAATATATTTTTTTATAGCATATCTAATATCTATAATTATAACATAAACAATCAATAAATTTAATGTATATAGTTATCATATATAAAAACACTTAATCTTATAATTAAAAAAAGTCTTATAATTAAAAAATTTGTAGAATTTTTAAAAAAAATTAATCCCGCACTTTTTAAAGCGTGGGTCAAAATCTAGTTTTATTTATAGTAGATGATTTTTTTGTTATCCTAGTTCTGTTTGGAGTAGTAATTAATCACTCCAATCATATCCGAACTATACCTATTCATATAGTCGGCATATAAAAATAACTTGGATAATTAGGGACAATAACATAATAAAATATTCCGTTCGATCTCTGAAACTTTCTTTTTGTTAGAAAGATCCACGAGCTCTACTCTTTGTAAATATGTCTTTCACAGTTTCAGATTGAGTTTAGCCTTAATCACTAATGAAATAACAAGACATTCAAGATTAGTACAAATGGCAAAACAAGGTCTGGGTACTAAAACGTAGTAAAGCCAAGGGTTTGGATTTGAAACATAATAGAGCTGCTCAACAAAACATTCTATATGAGGGAGACGAACAAAAACTTTGCAACTTTAAATCAAAACCATGATCGAATATCATACCATTTGATGTTTGCCAAGAACTGAAACTAAGAATAGTTTATTGAAACTACCGCTTTATTAAACAATTAAATCTAAAAGCAACAATAAGTCAATTAAAAAAGAACAAAAACAAAAAAAATGGAACAAAAGCCTTTTTCACACCGGTGAGAGGTATGGTTCGCTATCGGGATTCACAGCGGCAGCGGTGGTGTTGGACTCGGAGCAAAAGTAGGCAATGATTTGTAGATAAAGCTGGAAAGATTTAGCAAGTTTTGATATAAACTCCTTGTTGCATCCTTAAGAAACAGACATATTGTTTCCAGTTCTGGTTCCACATCCGGATTTATGTAAATATACATGATTGATTTGGTTACGTAAGGTTTGGATGATTGGTCTATTTATAACAAACACTTCGTCATCCTAGGTTTAAATACACTAATACCATCTGGACTGTATTCATATACTCGGCATATAAAATCATACGGATAATTACGAATATATCATATTTACTATTTTAAATTTGAAAATATGTTTTTTTCGTTTTTTTTGAGATTATCTTATCTTGTAGTATATGATAAGATAATTCTACCCTAATTTTTTTTATATTTTACAATACATAAAGTAAAATTCGAAAAATAATAAGTATTAATACTACTATTAGATAAGAGAAAAATACAAAAATAGCACTAAATCAAGTTTATGTTCCCAAACTAGCACTCAAGGTCAAAAGTCACAAAAATAGCACTTAATGTTTTATCAAAAGTCACAAACTTAGGGTTTAGAATTAAAGGGTGGGGTTTAGGATTTAGGGTTTAGGGTTTAGAGTTTAGGGTTTAGGGTTTAGATTTTAGAGTTTAGGGTTTAGGGTTTAGGGTTTAGGGTTTAGAGTTTAGGGTTTAGGGTTTAGGGTTTAGGGTTTAGAGTTTAGGGTTTAGGGTTTAGAGTTTAGGGTTTAGAGTTTAGAGCTGAGAAATGAGGTTTTGGGATAAGATTTCAAATTTTGAAATAAAAAAATTAAAATTTTCAAAGGATAAACATAAAAAAGTGCTATTTTGGTCATTTTAGTTTTTGAGTGCTATTTTTGTGATATAAACTTAGAAATGTGCTATTTTGGAGATTTGCCCTATATTTATCTTCAACAATCTCCAAAATAGCACCTTTCTAAGTTTATATCACAAAAATAGCACTCAAAAACTAAATGACCAAAATAGCACATTTCTAAGTTTATCCTTTGAAAATTTTAATTTTTTTTATTTTTCAAATTTGAAATCTTATCTCCAAAACCTCATTTCTCAACTCTAAACCCTAAACTCTAAACCCTAAACCCTAAACTCTAAACCCTAACCCTAAAATCTAAACCCTAAACCCTAAAATCTAAACCCTAAACCCTAAACTCTAAACCGTAAACCCTAAATCCTAAACCCCACCCTTTAACTCTAAACCCTAAGTTTGTGACTTTTGATAAAACATTAAGTGCTATTTTTGTGACTAACATTAAGTGCTATTTTTGTGACTTTTGACCTTGAGTGCTAGTTTGGAAACATATTTAGTGCTATTTTTGTTTTTTTCTCATAAATATAAGCTTATGATAAATTTTAGCAATTTAACATTTTAAAATCGAAAATGATAAAATTGAATATTAAAATATTATTTAAAATAATTATAATTTTATAAATTAAAACTTTTGTTAAAATCATTTTATAAAAAATTGATTTTATTTTAAAACATATAAAATATTCTCTAACTCTTTCTTTTTTGGTTCACTCTGATGAACAATCAGAGCATAGAGAGAAGTAGCCAGTGCCGTGGAACAGAAGTCTTGGTACACTGAACTTCTCAGCAGCTCCAGTAGCCCACTGAAAGAACATGTCCGCGAAGACAGTTCGGTCGCATTGTCTGGAGGAGCTTCACAAGCTGGTCTTTGAAGTCGAGAAAGAATTATAAGGATCATGTAGTGTCTATCATCAATGTTGTTTGAGGTGAAGAAATCAGCGTTTTCACATCGTTCTGGTAACCCGAGCTGCACATAAGGGGAATCCAAGAATAGAATTCAGGTCTTGAATGTGCCAGTGGGTTTTTGTAGGATCATGGAGTTGAGAGGCGTGGTGAGGATTGTGGATTTAGATCCTCTTCTTGAGGAAACCTTAGCCATATCTAGAGTTGGTATCATGAGCGATGAAAGGGGAGAACATAACATGGAGCTTATGAGGAGCACTACCCATTATCAAGAACATAACAACGTCTAAAAATAATCATATCAAATACTATGTTTAAGGTCCATGTTATATCAAACATGTAAACATAAAATTGATGTTGAAAGATAACTAAGAGGAAAGAAACCATCTTAACACTTTTGAACATGCTACAGCCATTAGTGAAGGTACTTAATATTCTTTTAGGGCTCTTCTCCATCCTTAAAAGGACAGTTTCAAGAGCTAATTTCATGGACTAAAATCATGACAAGTTCATGAACTAAAACTGTGTTCCTTTTAGTTTTAGCAGTTGAAATTGTAGATGTTTTCTATGTGAACTCCTTTCTCAAATCATATTCTATGTCCTGATGAGGCCATAAGAACTGCAACTGCGACAATGAACATGAAGAGCATACTAATAAGAAGAACATATGTTCTTCTCGATGATCTTCTGTATTCTCCAAACAGCAATATCCCCCAAAACGTACTCACAAGTGGAAGTGCCTGAAACCCATCAAAAGATAAGTTTGTTTGCTTATTTTTTTCACTCTTAAACCACTGAACAGAGAATAATATTTATGAAGTCTAAACCTGAACAGCGTCTGCAGCTGCATAGCCTGCGGCTTGACCACCCATGAACTGAAGACCATTACCAAATCCACAGAGAAATCCAGCCAAGAAAGACCATCCTCTACCGTTCCAGTCATTTAGGTAAGCCTTGAAAGAAGATCTTGGGAGACCAAGTACAGGCCAATAGAGAAATCTGATGTTTAGTATCAGAGCAATCACAAATGCAGAGATTGAGAAGTAGAAGAAAGCGGTGTACACGCTGAGTTTTGGAACCCCATGTTTCAATGTGTGCCACTGATCGTTTGTAGCTAAGTTGAATGCAGGAGAGAACATGGAGAAACAGATACCGGCAAAGAAAGTTATTGCCAGTCCAATTATTGTGCTTTTCCCAAAGACCTATCAATGCAAATCTTGATTTTTTCAAGAAACTAATAGCCATATGATTGTACCTAAAAATGAAAATATTGTTTCACCTTTATAGCTCTCTGTTTCTCAAGCTCTATAAGAAAAGCTGCAGTCCCTTCTTTTGCTTCTCTTCCCTAACCCGCTGTTTGCATGATTTGTCTCTATTTGGAAAGAAGAAGTAGTCTCTAAACTGAAACAAGATCAAGATTAGTTTAAAACATAACACAAACCAGACCAAAAATAAAGAACTAGTTGTGAATGTTGTTCAACCTATTGAAGTTTTGGAGTTTGGATTTGTTATCAGCTGCATTTGACTTATGAACAGCAGAGCCGAAACAAACTGCTATCAAGAAACAAGCGGCGCCCGGGAAAAGGATCTCAGCTCTGTTGATTCTATCATCCAAGAAATAGTTCAAAGTTGTGCCTATTCAAAAACAAAACAAAATGTTGATGAGAAGAAAGAATCAGTTTAAAGTAGTTTAAAAGAAACAAGAGTTTACCAATAACTACAGTGATACTAGATGTGACGACTTCAGTGACTGATAAAAACAAAAGCCCAAGCATATTGTGTCGCTAAGTTTCCAAGGCTAAGAACTATTCCTCCAGCCATTGCAAACATCACAGACTGCCAATTATCCTATTATCAAAAAAAAAATATGCATTTTAACAAATACTAATCCAACAAATTTTTAATGAGATGTATGTATATATGTCTATATGGATATGTAACTGACTTGAGAAAGCTGTGTAATGAAATTTGGTCTGCTTGGACCTATTTGGCCTAGTGTGAACGCTATGATCACTGCAGCCAACAGATTTGTGATTGTGTAGTCAAGATAAGTGTGTTGAGGAAGCCGGCCACGTCTTTCAGTTAGAGTCATTATTGCTGGCCATGTCCCTAAGAAGAGAAGAGCCAAGAGCATACAAGCGATTGCTCCTCCTTTGCTCTCGATCATATACATCTTTTCACTCTCTATGCATACTATAAAATCACAAAAACTGCTGCAAGAAGAAGATTGTAAGGTTAGTAGAGTTCACGGAAGGTTCCAAGAACAGAACACCAAGACACAAGCTGATACAAGAAGATATAAATAAAACTCAAACCTCTCTGTTCACCAAATTTCACTACTTTCTTGATCTAAAGCAAACACTCTTCACTATTCTTGTGTGAACATAAACAATATTAAGATCCATCAAATTCAAAGTGAGGGTTGTAGTTCTATCAAAGATCTATGAAAATCTCAGGAAAACTGACAATATACATACAAGAGAGAGAAAATCTTTTGGATTACTAGAGAAGCAATAAGAAGAGAGACCAAAAAGAAAAAGATCTTTGACTAGTGGATTTCTTGAAATAAATTTACCTTTTTGAAGCTTTTGTCCTTAAGTTTGATTTGCTCAAAAAAAGTCCTTAAGTTTGATGTATAACAACAACAGATGATAACCAGAGAACAGAGAGAGGACAAGAAAGAAAAAGTTGCAAGTTTTAGTTTAATTATTTGCTTATAGAGTCCCATTTGATTGGAAGATTCAGAATTTGCTTGCGGCTGTGATACTACTGGCAGGCCCATTTGATAGAGACATCTCCTTTTCTATTTATTTTAAATAATATAATTTTGTAGAAAATTGATCATTCTTGATTTGCGTTCAGATTAGATTTTTTTTTTTTTTTTTGTTTTTTTGCCAGTTCCGTCACAGTCAACGACTGACATAATCATATCTTCATTCGGAAAAGCATGCTGACTACTAAATCATTCAGAAATCAAAAACTAAGAAAACAGAACAAGCCAAATATACATAACAAATGTGCTAACTAGCATGAGCCTCACGTTGCAACCTTAGCTAAGTCCCCTTTTAGGCTCTATCTTGTATCTACTCATTTATCTGCTAATTTACTTGGATATACACTTTTGATTATATTTCAGTCCTGAATTAGTAATACTGACATGCAGGGCCGTTCCTAGAATATTTAAGACCAGAAGCAAAAAAAACAAAATGTGGCTGGAACTGTACCAACTTATGGACGAACCTGTGATCTGAAGAAGGTGAGATGAGTGCGCGTTGCCACTAAACTAAAGAAGAAATATAGATTATGTGGCCGAAAAGCCGCAAGCAATTGCTTTATTCGCTTGATGCCAGGGCCGGCTCTGGTCAAGAATCCGTCCGCAACCTAACCTGGATAGATCAGAATCACCAGATCCGACCACGTTAATCAACGGGTCATCCGCTCCGTTTACGCTATTCGGACTCACGGTTCTCCAGCCAGCTTCAATCATTTTCCTCATGGCTTCATCTCTTGTCTCCAATTCATCCGGCGGAGTCTTCCCCCCAGAAGTACAGATGAATCAAGATAGTGCTCGAAGGGCTAGATGATGCGTCATGTTTCCTCCGGCGCTATCTCCGGCGAAGAACACGTTCTTGAAGTCGGCGTGGTTGTTTATCTAATGATCTGGTCCAGACTTAGTGATATGAGCGAACACCCACTTCAGAGCATCCCACGAGTCTTCGTACGGGATCGGAATCGGAAACTCCGGCGCACGACGGTAGTCCACTGACACCGCTAAGCAGTTTCGGCGGCGACGGTTGAAGTGAGGAAAGTGTGATAAAGTCGGTGAGAATGCTGTTTCGACGACGAAGCCACCACCGTGGAAGTATATGCGGATGGAGAGGTTTTTCTCCGGTGAGTAGACTGAGTCTTTGGAAAAGACGCCGTTTTGTGGATCTAGAGACGGTGGGACAGTTGTTTCTCTCTAACATACGCTCTATGCGGCCATTCTTGGACTACAAGTAAACTTTTATAAATAAGTGATTCAAGTTTCGTTTGATATAATACTTACTTTAGAATAGGTTTGGTTGAAACCGAATGAGTGTATATATATGGGTGCAAGTGTGCAACAGCTTATTCAAATATGTGGGATGCAAATAATTGGACTAAATGATTTCATCTGGATCACTAGATGTGACTTGTGAGAAACAGTTTTTCCTAATGATTATGTGGAGGAGAATAACTCAGGCGCACAAGAGAAGTCTTTAAATATTTGTCACTCATCACTGTAAGTTCAAATGAGGTCACCATCAGAGTATCAGTTAACAAAGCCCTTTCTTGATTTATTTGGGAGATACGAATTCCTTTTACATTCCTTGTAAACTAAGGCTACTCCAGTTTGTAAATTTTATCGAACTATATGAGTTCCAGTCATAGCTTGTAACGGGTACTTCTTAAGTATAATACGAGATGTTAAAAAAATTATCATTAACAAGTCCTGGCGAGTATATTGTTCGAAAGAACGTGCATGATTCCTTTGGCTATATAACAAGCCTCAAATTCACCACTTTTCTCGGATCACATCACTTACATTCGGCATCGCAACACGGGGCATATGTTTTCATTATGTGGACTAATTTATCATTGATTTAACTGAAGTTATGAATCTCTCTCATAAGTAACTCAGAATAATATAAATCATGAATTATTTGAACTTTAAAGCATTGAAATTTGAGTTACGTCGTACAGTGTTATGACTAATTTACAACTTTAAGTTATATTTGAACTTATGCATACACGCAATGTTATTCAGATAAAGCTATAAGTAGAACGAGAAAACTATAATGTACTTTAGAAATATACCAATATTTTCCAACTTGATTAGAAAATAAAATAAACGCAACATTCGATTATTGATATTCACAACGAGCCCTCAAACGTATAGTAAAACTATATAAGAAAATGTCATCATTTCCGGTGACCACGGCGACCAGAAGACGCCATGAGAATGGCCACTGCCGCCACAAACATGAGCAACATGCTAACGAGAAGTACATAAGTTCTTCTGGACGATCTCCAATACTCTCCAAACAAATTATACCCCAAAATGTGCTCACAAGAGGTAGTGCCTAATAAAACCAAAACAAATGACACTCATATACTCAAAATCAAACCAGTATGAACAAAACTAAACCAAGAGATCAAAAACTAACTTGGACAGAGTCTGCAGCCGCGTATCCAGCAGCTTGACCTCCCAAAAACTGCAACCATTACCAACCCACACAAGAAGCCAAAAAAACAGCCCAACTTCTACCTTTAGAGTCTTTACATATTTCTTAAGCGATGATCTCGCTAAGCCTGCCATAGGCCGGTAAAGAAAGATGAGGTTTAGAATCAGAGCGATGAGAAAACCCGCGATGGAGAAGTAGAAGAAGGCCGTGTAGACAACAAGCTTAGGCACGCCTTTTGGCAATGTGCTCCATTGACCGTTTGTTGCCAAGTTGAATGCAGGAGAGAACAAAGAGAGGCAGGTTCCAGCGAAGAGCGTTAAAAAGAGTCAGATCATTGTGCTCTTTCCAAAGACCTGCCAATGAGAAGTTTTTTTCTTAACACCAACCAAGAATATACTCTCCTTTTGTTATGCAATCTTGCATAACAAGTTTCGAACTTTGAGTTCAAGGTTTCGAGTTTTTTTTTTTCTCTTTGGTCAATGTGACTGAACCTTGATTGCTCTTTTGTTCTCTAGCTCTACAAAGAATCCTGCCGTCCCCGCTTTCGCTTTTTCTACTGGTGCTCATGAGACTCGAGATCAGTTTTCCTCTGTTAAGGGTAAGGACAAACCTAAGAATAGATCATAAGATCATCACAAAGTTTCTCAATCTTATAAAATATATAATAGGGTTTACCTTTTTCAGGGTTGTCCTCACCTTTTTTAATGGAAGAATAGAAATCCCTGTGAAATTTTTAAATCTTTAAGTTAACATGTTACTCTTGTAACATCCTACAGCCCTATTAGAATACAATACTTCGGAACTACTTTAGCATCTTCTTACCCTTCCCTGTGTATCCCAGCTTTATACTCGCTAGGTAAAGACTCTAGTTTAGCTTTGACATCAGTTGCATTAGAATAGTGAACAGCAGCGCCAAGGAAGACAGCGATCAAGAAGCAACCTACTCCCGGGAAAAGAACCTCCGCTCTGTTTATCTTGTCGTCCAAGAATAATTCAACGTGGTTCCTATAGAACTCACCGTGACATGCAAAAAAACCAAAAACAACATCAGTGCTTGATTCATAACGTTGAGATATTATTAACCTTTCCGTTTGTTGTCTGAAAATATTATATCAAAAATTATAAATATTTCACATCTATAAAATGATTTTTTTTATTCTTAATTTGATTTCAACACCTTTCACTTTTATTCTTAACTGGAGAGATCCGCGTTTCGCGCGGAGTTTTTGACTTTGTATATGTATATTATATATGAGATGTGTTTGGAGTTGAATAGTATAAAGGAGGTTAAGGCCGGGGGTGCTTCGAGCATCATTATTCGGATTTGTTACGAGGGTTTCTTAAATTAATTGTGATTTTAAAAAAAGAAAATTACCTTTTAATAGAAGAAACGCCGCTTGATTATGGGAAATAGAGACGTCGCTTATGGGACACGCTTCAAAGTCTGCTCTCTCTCTCATCTCTCCTCTCCTCTCATCTCCTTCTTCGCCGGTGTAAAGTCTAAAGAAGAAGACCGACGGTTCACGAATCCTGATCCTTCGACCTCAATTTCGTTTTACTATCTTTGTACTGAGTTTTTTGCGTTCCTATTGGTATAGATTTGAAACGCAAGAGAAGCCTGACATTCGTGGACGTTTGATCATCATCAGAACCATTTGCCACAAGCCCAAACCAGACCATGTGAGTTGATTTCGTCTCTCCCTCCTCTGTAATTCTCAGATTTTGAATGATGAATTGATTCTCTTCTGCAGCGATTGATGCCAAGACCTCTGAGTTTGCATCTGGGTTTCTGGGCTTAAGCTCAAACCAATCGTCATTGTTTTATTCTCACCAATCGCCATTGTTCAGGGTTTTGTTCTTCTGGTTGAACACTATGAAGAAAGTTGAAATTTTTATTGTCTCTGCTCATACACTGCTTTATTTTCTGGTGGTAAGTTCAAACTCTAATCTTTTCGATCATTAAACGTTTCTGAGCTTCTTCTAAAGTTTACTTATTCATTTGATTCGTGTGAAGTCTGCTGATCCACAAACGTGTCCTGCGGAGTCGGGAGCGAAGTGTAGCGGTTCTGGTGATTGGGAAGGAGAGTTCTTCCCTGAGATCCCTCACATTAAGTATGAGGTAAGCAGTGAAACTATAGAGTAAGTACTAGTTTATCTGCATGTGTAGTAGATTGATTTGGTTGTTAACGACTTGTTACAGAGACTTAAGAGCAGTAACCCACTTTCTTACAAGTGGTATAGCGCAGAAGAGGAGATTCTTGGCAGTAACCCACTTGCTTACAAGTGGTATAACCCACTTGGTTCATCTCTTCTTCTTCTTTGGTGATGTTTATAGTGTGTCAATGCTACTTGTAGCTTCCCCACTCCCATTTTTAATGCAAGACGTGGCTCACGTCTCAACTTGACTTGAAAGGATAAAGGTTTGTGTATTTATCTTGATATGCTCTCTTGCATGTGAGGATCATTTTTGTCTCCATCTCATTCTTATACTTGTCTGTGAATCTGTTTTCTATTCCTCTGAGAAAGAGCCTGTTGATGTGCTGCTAAACTTTGATTAGGGTTTAGTTTATGCGTGCTGGTTAAGACTTAGTTATGACATTTAGGTTAATGTGGACTTGCATTATTCTTACCGGGTAGACATAAAGGTTTGGTTTTTATGGAAACACAACAAAGGTGCAATAGCATGAACTAGACAAGTCTAAGTAGGCTCATTGTGTTTTAAACAACTTGGGATTCTCATATGTTCTGTGTTTCTTTCAACAGGCAATCTGCAGAAGATGTCAGAGATGATGGATTCATTTGAGAACCAGTTGTGAATATGGAGGTCCAAGCTGAGTTCATGGAGAACGCCATGGCTGGTTCAACATCATTGTCCACTCCCGAAGGCGATGTCAACCACCTGATGCAGCAGGTAACTGATGACTATGGTCTTGAAGTTTTTTTTTTCTAATCTTTGTTTTTAAGTTTTTTATTTAAATCTATGTTTAAAATGTTATATTTTATAATATTTTATTTAATAAATAAATTTTTTTTTAATTAAACAATGTTAACATTTTTTTTTTAAGAACCCCTAAATAAGAGACTCCCATTGGAACACAAAGATTATGGTGTCTCTAAAGTAGGTTTCTTAAATAACTTTTAACACTTAAAAGTATTAAAAAAAATTAAGAGACCCTAAATGGATTTTTGGGATAATGATGCTCTTATATCCTACTAACATATCTCATATTACACTATTGAATGTTGTAGAGCTTCGATGTTTTTGTATGTGTTTTCCACAACGGATTTACAGACACAGCTACTTGATTTGTTGTTCATGTGATGCCGGATATTGAAGGGCCCATCATTTTGTCGTTAACGCTATAAGTAATGGTTTAGCATTTGTTTGGGCCTTTGTTTTGATAGCAGAAGAACGTGGACTTTAAGGTATTTAAAAATGGCAGTGAGAGTGTGTATTTGGTTGTTCTTGATGCTATCAGTATCACACGTAGAAAATTGTGAAAATTTTATTCATGTGTTAGACTGGATTAATAATTGAACGTATGTTACATGGGGAAGAGAGAATATTGATTTGGAAAACCATGTTCATATACTGGTCATACAAATCTATTTCTGAATAGTCTAAAACAGGGATGAGATCACCAACGTACTGTTCGGGAATGTACTGTCTGCTAGTGGAGTAAATAAACATCGTAAATAAGCTTCAATATCTCCAAGGAGTTCCACTTGTGCCACTGTGTTCTGGTATTTATGGATTTTTCCACTAAAGGTTATCCTTAGTCCCTTCATTCTCAAAAGCAAAACAAAGGAAATTCTAGTTTCCTGCCTATACTAAAATAGAAAGATGGTCCTGGTTACCAATTGTTGAACATTTTCTTCTCTAATTTCAGAAGGTAAGCTGCATATGCGTAGTTGATTTCTTGAGCTATGCATGAATGTAGTTATCTAAACTTTATGTTAGATTCTGATTGCCATTTTATGTCTCGCTCTAGTTTAGTTATGAGAAGATATGCCATGGGTTTGTAACTTTTTAAACATCAAATCGTAAGACATATCGTTTGTTAAATTGGGGATAAATTATCTATAATTTCATCAGTATATCAGATTTTGCATTTGGCTCAGTATTAGTTGGTCTTCTCTCTCTCTCTAAAAACCCTCTGTCTTCTCTCTAGCACATCTCAGATCTGAATCGTGTTTCCGGCTCTCCAAGCCACCGTCGGCCAGGTTTGTTTGTTTATTTGTTTCTTTCGTTTTGTAGTTTTTTCTTCTAGTCTCTCGGTTGTTTAGTTGGCTTTGTTTTTGTTCTTTCAGTTTTAGATCTAAATCTTAAATCCATTCGTTGAGCTTTTGGTTTTGGTTGGTGCTGATTAAGGAGTCTTTGAACATGCATGGATCTTTGTATCTGGTGTTTTTGGACCTGGTTCTTCCCCCACCGTTTTTTGGTAACCTCTTCTCAACTGTTTTCTCTGTTCGTTTGCGATTTCACTGTTTATGTGGTCTCGAACTGTTGTTTGTGATTGGTGGGTTCAGAAGGATGCTTAATCGTTAGAAGGTGTTTGCAAAATTAGGCCTCTGTGGTTTTGCTTGCAGGTAAGATATCCGGTTCGTCTCGAAGGTTTTTGGGGCTTTGGCTCCTTATCATCAGTTCGTCGAAGGCGTCAGGTTTACCGACCTCTTCCATGAGTCTTCTTTGGAGATGTCAAGTGCTCGTGGCTTCTTAAGTGGTATGTTGTGGTGACGTTTGGAGCATAATAAAGAGTGTAGCCTGACTCCATTAATAAGTTTGTTCTTTGTTGACTTTATCCTTCTTCTCTTTTTTGTCCCTTCCAGTTTTAACATTGTGTTCAGTTATTGTATTGTTGGATCTGTTTCTGAGTTTGTTTCATCCTAGCTCTAACGTTTTTTTCTTTTGGTTCCGGGAACATGTCTGTGGTTTCGCCGGCTAAAGTCTCCCGGGATGGCTCTTTCATCCGCTGGCTTAGTCTCCGGAAGCATGTGGCTTGCCGGCTTCTGTGTCCAATCAATGTATTCCATCAAGTTAATATAATCCGCTGTTTCGATGAAAAAAAATCTCACCATATGAGTTTTGACTTTATCAAAATCAAAAAGCTGAAGAAGGCAAAACATGAGAATCTAAAAACAATGAA